>NC_090250.1:45981783-46214283 GCF_037325665.1 Littorina saxatilis
TCCCACATATCGGGACAGAAACGGATACTGCTAACGTCAGGTAATATAAAACAAATATTAAAATTCCTTATCATACACCACATTTATTTTCATCCATAGAGAGAGAAAAAAAGGTCAAAGAAGTGCGTCGAAAAGAGCAGTTTGTACGCTCGAGGAAATTTGTCCAACTTCTCTGTATGGAGCAAAGACTGAGGCTTTGATCTGTCTGTGACGGAGGGCTGTTAACATAGTATACCATTATTAAAGGCAGCCCTTCCCGTGTACACGATCAAGTTCATCGCCACAGATCTGTCCTGGCTTTTTCATAGAATAAAAGCATCCTTCCAACTGGACACATACCAAATATTGATAACGCGGCTGCAATCTGTGCAAAGTAGGAATTTGGGCTGAATTAATTTAGCAGGAGATTGACAAAGGTGTCCGACTGTCACTTAAGAAATTACTTTGACAGTAACAATCCCACTGCACAGGAAGCACCCAAACTTGATTTTTTAGTTTGTATCCAATCTGAGGGATGGCTTTAATTGTTTATACCATGTAAAATCCTGGCCAGCACAGATATGGTGAGTCGAATCGTTGACAGGGGAAGGACTGCGCCTTTTTGGGTAACTTGACCGGTTTCATTCACTGTTGGTAGCAAAGAGGCTTGTATCGGTCTTTCACAGCGGTCCGTTGATAGAGTATGCCATTAATGGGGGGATCACCACGTGCGCTGAGTACACGGTCAGCGGCATCCCAAAACGAAGCAGACAGGCTGGGGTTTATGACCCATTTGCTTGGTTGGAGGGAACGACATGGCACTAAATAATTACTGAACGCCACTGGTCAACCACGCCAATATCAATGGTCTCCAGCCCGGCTGTGTGTGGTCAATCCATCTGGGCTTTGGGATATTCATGACAGATTTGTCTGGTTCGTTTTCTTCAGCACGCGGGGTAACGGGTTCCCCTTCCCCACTCCCTCCTTTCCTCTGCATCTTGGGTACCCTCTCTCTCTCTCTCTCTCACACACACACACACACACACTATGGGTATCTAGAGTCTGTGCGCGGCATAATAATACACATGCACATATGGAAGAGTGTGGGATCATACGTGTCTCCGTGTGTGTGTTGGTTGGAACTGTTGGGAAGGTAGTAAAAGGAGAGAGTTGGTGGTTCCCAACAAAATTCAAGTACAACAATTTTAACAACTTTCAAGGACAAAGTGAGCGTCAGAATCGACTCATTCTTGGTCCTACGCTACCTTCTACTACAAGAAATGCCCTATACATTTCCTCCCGCGACGATCATCCTTTTCTCTGTGAGCAATAAGGCTTTTGTGTCCTCGATTTAGGTCACTCCAATCTGCCAGAGAGGGCTACGAGAACAGAAAAGGAGAGGAAAGAAGGAGGAGAGGGGGTATGGGGCGTAAGAGAAATCGATAAGACAGCGAGATTCTTTCAGCTTCCATCTTGCGCGAAAACAAGAGAGTAAAAGCAAGGCCTTTGAGAAAACGGAATTCCTCGTCCTCCAATGTTTTTGTCACCGTCTCTTCAGACGGTAAAGCCGGCGGTGCTCTGACAACGACCCCCCCCCCCCCCTTCTCAACCCGCCACGTGCACCCACATACAAGAAAGAAAAGTGCTGAGCTTGCGTTTTGCTTAGAAAGAAAATTATGGTTCAAGTTTTTCATTCTTTCTTTTCTTCCCTGTACTTAAAATCTCTTTCTTGTTAAAAAAAAAAAAAAGAACAAAAAGTAGACTATTTTGGGCGAGATGGTCTTTAATTGAAAAGATGAGGCTCTCTCTACTTTATGATGATTTTTGCATTGATTTTCATGTAAAATTCTCATCTTCAGCTAGCGGGAGGTAGAAAGCAAGTTGTGCGCTCCGTTGGCGCTTGTGTATACCTCCTCCTTTCTCTTGAAAGTGTCATTTAGATTTTGGCAGCCGTTTCTCTGTTTTTATCGCAATGCAATTGCTAGAAAGGCAGAATGTAAAGAAAGCCTTTTTCGCAACATTTTCTCTAACGAGAGTGGTGTGGAGGAGCGAAGACCTCCCACAGCCTTTCCTGATGTCTGTCCATTTTCTCTTCATGTTGATGCTTAGAATAATAAATGGGTCTTTCCTTGTATTCATACAGCTTACAACAGCCTTTAGTGTTTTCTGCTTTCTGAAGTAATGTTCCGCTCAACACTTCTCACACGGAGACATAAATTTATAATATATATGTAAAACATGCACAGACACACGGAGGAGCAAGCACTACAGACAAAGAAAAGGCTTTTTATTTGTCTCTACCTCTCGCCGCTTTACTAAGTAAAATACTGCTTCTTCATTACACCCCCACCCCCGGTATAGGGGTGTGTATAGGTTTCACTCGATGTGTTTGTGTTCGCAAGTAGATCTCAAGAATGAACGGACCGATCGTCACCAAACTTGGTGAACAGGTTCTATACATTCCTGAGACGGTCCTTACAAAAATTGGGACCAGTCAAACACACGGTTAGGGAGTTATTGGTGGATTAAAATTATACAAGGCCTGGTATAGACGGACACCCCCGTTGGTCAAAGGGAAATAACCATTCTCACTGCCACCAACTGAGAAGGTTATTTCCCTTTGACGGGGGTGTAGTTCCTATCGGAGGAATTTCTTGTTTTATTTTCCTTTCTTCCATTTTCTGTTTTCAGCGTGCCATACATTTCCCAGCACCCATACTCAACTCAGCCCACAGACGACGACAAACTGTCAAACTTTTGTAGGGAGAATCTTCGTTGCGCACGTTTGTTTTTGTCTCAATCAATATTCGTACCGTTTGTTTTCCGTTATTTCTTCGTGACTTGTTTTACTGTTATAAACTCGCAAGTGTAATCGAGGGAAATGTTTTTGCTTTAAAATTCCTGAAAGTTCTAAAGATTTTGCTTCTTGTGTTTGCAGCAAATCTGTAGCACCACATCGCAAAGCCAGCGATTTACTCGTAATTTCATTGTTTTGGTTGTCTTGTGTTTTCGCAGTTTTACTCTAAAATCAAGAGTTATTATTCGAAAGTGAGATGATGCTTCTCCATACAGTATTACTGATTTCTGCTTCGTTTTGTTTTGTCTTTCATATTCAGCTAATGGTGCAAATGAGAGTGTGTACAGCTTCAAGTGCATAGTTCACTTTCAGCTCAGAAGCGTTTGGTGCAATTGTTTTGTTTTCATTTTGTTTTCTCCATTTTAACAAGAACAAGTGATTTGTGCATTGTAAACAAAGGAATGTGTTAAGTCAGTTTCTGAGTGAGCTATTATTATTGTGATTACGTTAGCTTTTCGATGAATGTTGTACTGGAACTTTTAACAGAATTTTAAGTTTGTTTCAGTACAACATGTGTACAGTCAAATAAAAATGAAAATACATGTCCTGCTTCACATATGGCGTGTGTGTATGTGTGTGTGCCAAAGTGTGAAGGAAATTAAGAATTAAGGTAACCTTGACACAAGCGCACATATTTTTTTCTTTTTCCCCACATTCGCAATTCCTCATGTTGCGGTAAATAAATGCATCCACTCAAATCATGTATATATCCGAACATAGACATGTATATATAGACAAAATTGGGTTGAACACTGTTATTCAAAGAACTACAATTAACAATGCCGCATACGAACAATTAGATCAATGGAGCACAGCAAGCCAAGCTTATAAACGTCTCTTAAAATAAGATCGGATTTGGTGAACTAATGCAACATAATTATGTCAATGAGCGGTTCTGGTGAGGTTATGCCCCTTCTTTCTTTCGGCTGGTAACAGGCGGAACCTCGCGGCAAGATCACAGGAGTTGTCTCGCGTTATCACCTCAGAAGCGTAAAAGTGGAAAAGGGTGGGGGTGATAACTACAGAAATACTAAAATAAAAGTAAAAACAGCTAAAACAGCATGAAACTTATGAACACGCACATAACAACAACAAAAACACACGCGCCTAAAACAATCAGCATTATAAACAATATCTCATTCACCGTCATTTGCACACCCAGCGATTTGAGAAATGTGCACACCGAATAATACATGATAAAGAAGGATTCGTTGTGCCCGGCTACGTGCTACAGTTGGAGATGGAAGTTCACCAAAAATGGGGACCATACTAACAAAAATACGGTGGGTAAAATAGGCGCCCCCATTTTTTCAGCAAACGCCACCCCAGGCCGCTTTGGACGGGTAGAAATTCCGTAGTTTCCAAGTCTATGGATAAAGCTCGCGTAAGAAGAATACGTCACGGTCGAAAGTCTTTGACGTCAATTAATGCATCATGACGTCATGCCTCCCTGTAGATTTTCTCTCTCGCGCATTGTGTGTGTTTGTGTTCATTTTGTGCACATGTGTTAGTGTTACTGTGTGTGTGTGTGTGTGTGTGTGTATTTGTGTGTGTGTGTGTGTGTGTGCGCGCACGCGTGCATGAGTTTGTACTCGTATGTGTGTGGTGTGTGTGTAAGTGTGTGTGTGGGCATAAGTGTATGTGTGTGCGTGTATGTGCGTGTATGTGTGTTTGTAAAGGTGTGCATGTCCGTCTGTCCATATGTGCGTATGGGTGTGTGTTTTGTGTGTATGAAGTTTTTTGTTAGAGAGTGAGTGAGTGCGTGTGAGTGAGTGTGTGTGTGTGTGTGACTTGGTGTGTGTGTGTGTGTGTGTGTGTGTGTGTTTGAGAGAGAGAGAGTGTGTGTGTGGGTGTGTATGTGTGAATGTGTGTGTGCATGAGTTTGTGTGTATGTTTGTGTGTGTATGAGTGTGTATATGTGTTTGTAAAGGTGTGTGTGTCCGACTGTCTATGTGCGTATTTGTTTGTTTGTTTGCTCAACGCCCAGCCGACCACGAAGGGCCATATCAGGGCGGTGCTGCTTTGACATATAGAGTGCGCCACACACAAGACAGAAGTCGCAGCACAGGCTTCATGTCTCACCCAGTCACATTATTCTGACACCGGACAAACCAGTCCTAGCACTAACCCCATAATGCCAGACGCCAGGCGGAGCAGCCACTAGATTGCCAATTTTAAAGTCTTAGGTATGACCCGGCCAACCGTGCCGGTCTATGTGCGTATAAAAGTGTGTTATGTGTGTATGAGATTTGTGTCAGTCAATGTGTGTGTGTGTGTGTGTGTGTGCGTGCGTGCGTATGTACAGTGTGTGTGGGTGTTTGTTTGTTTGCTTAACGCCCAGCCGACCACGAAGGGCCATATCAGGGCGGTGCTGCTTTGACATATAACGTGCGCCACACACAAGACAGAAGTCGCAGCACAGGCTTCATGTCTCACCCAGTCACATTATTCTGACACCGGACCAACCGGAGTGTGTGTGTGTGTGTGAATGTGTGTGCGCATGAGTTTGTGTGTATGTTTGTGTGTGTGTGAGTGTGTATATGTGTTTGTTTGTAAAGGTGTGTGTGTCCGTCTGTCTATGTGCGTATTTGTTTGTTTGTTTCCATAATTATCAGGGCGGTGCTGCTTTGAGATATAACGTGCGCCACACAAAAGGCAGAAGTCGCAGCACAGGCTTCATGTCTCACCCAGTCACATTATTCTGACACCGGACCAACCAGTCCTAGCATGCACTAACCCCATAATGCCAGCCGCCAGGCGGAGCACCCACTAGATTGCCAATTTTAAAGTCTTAGGTATGACCCGGCCTGGGTTCCAACCCACGACCTCCCGATCACGGGGCGGACGCCTTACCACTAGGCCAACCGTGTATGTGCGTATGAGTGTGTGTATGAGATTTGTTTGAGTCAATGTGTGTGTGTGTGTGTGTGTGTGTCTGTGGGTATGTGCGTGCGTACATGCGTGCGTATGTACATGTGTGTGTCTTCTATCTATGTCTCTGGTATAAGAGATAAAGAGAGAGAGAGAAAGAGAGAGAGAGAGAGAGAAAGAGAGAGAGAGAGAGAGAGAGAGAGTGGGAGGGTTGGTTTGTGTTTGTGCGTGTGCGTAAGTGTATGTGTGTTTGTTTGTAAAGGTGTGCATGTCCGTCTGTCTATATGTGCGTATGGGGGTGTGTTTTGTGTGTACAGTGAAGTGTGTGTGAGAGAGTGAGTGCGTGTGAGTGAGTGTGTATGTGTGTAACTTGGGTGTGTGTGTGTGTGTGTGTGTGTGTGTTCGTGTGTGTGTGTGTTTGAGAGAGAGAGAGAGAGAGAGAGAGAGAGAGAGAGAGAGAGAGAGAGAGAGAGAGAGAGAGAGAGAGAGAGAGAGAGGTTTGTCTTTCGCTGGGGTATGCAGTGCCTTGGCGTTGCACATCTACTTAATTATTATTTAAGCTGCCTTAGACATGTTGTGCACGAGAACAGGAAGTAAGCATAATAGTAGCAGGGTTATAACATTACGAATAAAAACAGCTAACTTCATAGATAGAGAACCAAATAAAAACAAGAATAGTAAGTTGTTGGAACGTTTGTTATTGACAGAACTACAACACAAACATCAACACAATAAATTTGCAAGAGGGAGAGAGATTGATAGACACAGCGAGAGAGTGAGAGAAAGAAGTGATAGCGGGAGGGAGTGACTTTTTTTTTTTTTGGGGGGGGGGGGGGTGAGTTCAGGCTACAGAGATCACCTTTGCGAGAGAGACAGAGAGAGACTGACTGACTGACTATTAGGGTTTAACGTCCTCTTAGACCAACTGGTCTATATTGGGACAGGTATTGGTAATACGTTGAAGATATGGTGTGATACTTTGATTCGAACAAGCCCGCTGTGGCTGTCTTCTTCGATACGCCAGCATTGGGTTTGTCTCGTCAAAGTATCGAAATACGATCATGATGATCGGAGACGAGAGATGATGCATGCGTGTCTTCGTGTTTTACAAGTCCTGAGACTTTCGCTGTGAACGTGGGATCTTTTTCGTGCGCATGTGTGCACACGGGGGTGTTCGGACACCGAAGAGAGTCTGCACAAAGTTGACTCCGAGAAATAAATCTCTCGCCGAACGTGGGGATCGAACCCACGCTGATAGCGACCAACTGGCTACAAAGCCAGCGCGCTACCAACTGAGCTACGTCCCCGCCCCGAGAGAGAGAGAGAGAGAGAGAGAGAGAGAGAGAGAGAGAGAGAGAGAGAGAGAGAGAGAGAGAGAGAGAGGGAGAGAGAGAAAGAGGGAGAGGGAGATTCAGATTCAGATTCAAAACTTTAATACAAAGGGATAAAGGTTTTAGGCAATGCCTAATCTTCCAACCTGTCCCTTTTAGACATACATGACATTATACATTACAATTATATATTTATATAACATGTATTGAACAGCCAAACGAATAACTAATTAACTAAGAATTTGTAATCAGGTTAAAACTAACAAAACACTAGTTATAATAATAATAATCATAATAATAAATAACTTTTCTATAGCGCGAGTCCCATCAATTGGCTCCAGGCGCTTTACAAATTCATTATAGAATAAACTAGCACAAATCAACAAGCATACAAAGCATACATTTAACTGAGACATAACACCAAGATCCCAAGCACTAAGCAAAACTTAGCGTACAATGTTAAAAGTACACACACACACACACACACGCGCGCGCGCGCGCGCACGCACGCGCACACACAAAGATACCATTGACAAATAGACCATAAAGCACATACAGGGTAGAGAGTTCCAAAACAGAATAGTTGTGGAGAGTCTACTCAGGCTAAGCAAAGGCTTTACGAAACAGGTAGTTTTGAGTTGTGTTTTGAAGGAGGAAAGGCTGCTGGAGTCACGGATAGAACTTGGAAGCGAGTTCCAGACGGTCGGAATCTGGTACCTAAAGGTTCTTTCACCAAAGGCCTTGGTCCTGGTTTTGGGGATGCGAAGGAGTTTTTCAGAGGAGGATCTGAGAGAACGGGATGGCTCGTAGATACTGAGGGAATGGGACAAATAGGGGGGAAGTGATTTCTCAAAACAGCGGTACCCTAACAGAGCCAGCTTGTACTCGATTATATACTTCATAGGAAGCCAGTGAAGGGTGGTAAGTAGGGGAGTGACATGGTCTTTCTTAAACTTCTGCAGAATGAGCCTTGCAGCACTGTTCTGGACTCTCTGTAAGCGATCAAGTTCTTCAGTGGGGAGGCCGGCAAGCAATGAGTTGCAGTAGTCAAGTCGACTCAGGATCAGAGAGGAGACAAGTTGAACAGTGGCTTGGAGTGTCAGGAATGATCTGACAGAGGAAATCTTGCGCAACTCAAAAAAGGCACATTTACAACAAAACTAATGTGTTTTTGCATCGTCAGAGCAGAGTCTAGGTACACGCCTAGGTCCTTAACAGCGGTTTGGGAGACAATCTGCGTGTCGCCTATTGTCAGGGAAGTACAGTCAATCTGATTTAAAGCATGCCTTGAGCCTGACAGCATCACCTCAGTTTTTGAGTTATTCAGCTTGAGTTGGTTGGTTGGTTTTTTGGGGTTTAATGTCTCTTCAGCAGATGCTAGCTGCTATTCGAGACCGATACAGTTATTTTCTTTTCCCTTCATATGGCAACTTCTACGTTTCAGACTATTTACATTCAAATCTATCACTGTAAAAGAAGGTTCTCAAAATTAATAATTTTCACTTCTGGTACTTTAAATCTTGTAAAAAATCTTGATCTCTTTTAAAAAGTTAAAAATCTTGTCCGGGGGAACATCCCGGAATAAAACCTTCAGTGTTTCCGCATTGTAGTGTTTGTCTCGAAATTCTTGAACGTCTACACATTTTGTGAGAACATGTTCTAATGTCCATGGTTCGTCACATCCAAAACAGTATGGTGGATCTTCACCTTTCAGCAGATACGAATGTGTAATGTGACTGTGCCCAATGTGTAAGCGACAGAGAACTGTCTCTTCTTTCCTGTTGAGGCGACATTGGGGTAGGCTGTCCGACAGCTGGGGGTTGGTTGGTTTTTGGGGTTTAATGTCTCTTCAGCAGATGCTAGCTGCTATTCGAGACCGATGCAGTTATTTTCTTTTCCCTTCATATGGCAAGTTCTACGTTTCAGACTATTTACATTCAAATCTATCACTGTAAAAGAAGGTTCTAAAAATTAATAATTTTCACTTCTGGTACTTTAAATCTTGTAGAAAATCTTGATCTCTTTTAAAAAGTTAAAAATCTCCGACAGCTGGGGGACGATCTTATGGAGTTTATTTTCTTCACATTCGTCCCATTCACTCTGCCATAGGTACTTTATGTACATGTTGGTGCGAGTTCTGAAATCTGAATGCTTTGTGTGTTTGTCAGTGATGAGTCTTTCTCTGGCTTCTTTAGCAGCTTGATCAGCTGCAGAATTGCCTCTAATTCCAACATGGGATGGCACCCATGCAAACACAATCCTTTTGCCTTCTTCAATCAGAGATGCATGTAGCTCTTGGATTTCGACCAACAGTGGGTGATCTAGCTGAGTTCTCTTCACGGCGGTAAGAGCCGATAGGGAATCCGACAGAATCAGGAAGTCTTTCTTTTTTGACTGATATACCTGTTTCAGAGCTAGCTGTAAAGCTTTCAACTCTGCAGAAAATACAGAACTGTCATCCGGAAGACGGGCCGAAAAGGCCCTATCGAGTTTAGGACCTGTGACAGAAGCTGATGCCACTTTACTTTCAGCTTTGGACCCATCAGTGTATATTCGTTGATGGGAAGGAACTGGCTAAAACACTGTTTAAAAATCAAATCATTTGTCTCTGACTTCTTTAACCTTGTCAGATCGAGTCGAACAACTGGATCTGGCAATGTCCATGGTGGTGTTTCTGTCCATCGATTTTCACTAACATGATCGAGTTTTATCTTTGATTCGGCCAGATGTGACTGAATCCGAGAAGACAGAGGTGCTCGATCATTTGGGTGACATTCAAAAAATTCAGAGCATTGTGGTTGAAATACGCATTGGTAGGCTGGATTTGTAGGCATAGCTTTCAGTTTCAACACATAATTTAGGGTGAGTTTCAGGCGTCGCAGCCTCAGAGAGGGTTCTTTGGCCTCAACATATAAGGACTGTACTGGAGACGTCCTGAAAGCTCCCAGACAAAGACGTATACCCTGGTGGTGTATTGTGTCTAATAGCCTTAGGTTGGATTTTGCGGCTCCACCATAGACGACACAACCATAGTCCAACTTGGATCGGATTAAAGCACGGTAAAGTCTGAGTAGGACTGTGCGGTCAGCACCCCAGTCCGTATGAGAAACCACTTTCAATACATCCAGAGCTTTCAGACATGATGTTCTCAGATACTGGATATGTTTAAGGAATGTTAGTCGACGGTCAAAGGTCAGTCCTAGGAATTTAAATTCTTCAACAACCTTGACAGGATTACCATTCAGGACCAGAGAGGGTTCTGGCATGGCTCCCCTTTGTTTGCAAAGATGCATACAGACAGTTTTGCTGGTGGAAAATTTGAAACCGTTCTCCGTTACCCATTTTTGCACCTTGTCTATACATAATTGAAGCTGCCTTTCCACTCTATGTAGGGATTTGCCACGCACACAAAGTGCAAAGTCATCAACAAACAAGGATGACTCGGATCCTTTCAGTACTGCCTTTACTATGTTATTGATTTTGATGTTGAACAACATGGGTGATAGAATGCTTACTTGAGGAACACCCATCTCTTGTTGACAGAACTCTGATAGGTTGGGACCGACCCGTACTGTAAAAAATCGATTACTTAGAAATCCTTCCACAAAAACAGGGAGACGTCCACGAAAACCCATTTCATGCAAATCAGCTAAAATACCGTGTTTCCAGGTCGTGTCGTAAGCCTTCTCGAGATCAAAAAATATAGCTAGTACATGTTCAGATCTCGCAAAGGCCTCTCGAACGAAGGTCTCAAAACGTACCAAATGATCAGTGGTGCTGTGTCCCTTTCGGAAGCCACATTGCACATCACTCAAGAGGTTTTGTTTTTCTAGATACCACACCATCCTAGCGTTAACCAATCGCTCCATGGTTTTACACAGACAGCTGGTCAAGGCTATCGGACGGTAGTTGCTGGGGTTTGTATGATCTTTACCTGGTTTTGGAATGGGGACAATCATCGCTTCTTGCCATGAAGGTGGAAAGGATCCACTCTCCCATATGTGGTTAAAAACCTTCAGCAAGACCAGAAGACAACTTTCTGGTAGGTGTGTGAGGAACTGATAATGTATTCCGTCCAGCCCTGTTGCTGAGTTGTTGCATTTTTGTAAGGCTTGTTTGAGTTCAGTTATACTGAACAACTTGTTGTAGTTCTCCTCATTCTGAGATGAGAAGTTTATGGGTTTACGTTCTTGGGTGGCTTTGATTTTTTGAAAATCTGTGCAGTAATTTTCTGTTGATGAGTTTTTTTCCATTGTTGAAGCCAGAACGTTTGCTACTTCATTCTTCTGGGTTATAAGGGATCCATTTACCACAAGGTGGTTAATTGATGCAGATCCTTTTTTCCCTTTGATTTTACGAATAGCATTCCAAACTTTACTTGATGATACCTTAGAGTTTAAGTTTGAGCAAAAAGACCTCCAGGATGTTCTTTTAGAATGTTTTATGACAGTGCGACTCTTAGCGCGAAATCTGAAGAAAGTCAACTTCTTGCTAAGGGTCGGGCATCTGTAGAACCTGTGTAGACTTCTCTTTCGCTCAGATCGGGCTTCTTGGCATTCTTGATTAAACCATGGCACTTTAATGCGGTTGTTTGAAGATGTTTTTGGGATGTACTCAGTGGCAATGTCTTGTAGAGTGTTTGTAAAAATAGATGATGGGTCGTCACTTCCATCAAAGACAGTGTCTTCTGTGAGTTGGACAGAACATTCGGCAGTAAAAGACAGCCAGTTTGCCTTGTTCAGGTTCCATCTCTGGGGGGAAGCTTCTTCCAATCCATCTATTTGAGACATCAAGATAGGGAAATGATCGCTACCACATGTGTCATCATAGACTTTAAATTCAAAGTCTAGAACAAGAGAGGTGTCGCAAATAACTAGATCTAGTATGGACTTGCATCCTGTTGCTGGATGGAGATATGTTGGTACTCCATCGTTTAAAACGCATAGATTACGATTGTCTAAAAAATCTTCTAGAATTCGTCCTCTCGTACTTAGAGAGTTGCTGCCCCATAAAGGGGAATGAGCGTTAAAATCTCCCATTAAAACAAAGGGAGCTGGAAGCTGATCAATAAGATTTTCAAGATCGTGCTTCGTGTAACATTTGGATGGTGACAGATATACACTGCAGAGAGTGATGGTTTTATCTAATGTCACTCGTGCTGCGACGGCTTGAATGTTTGTACATAGGTTGATCTCACTACAAAGTACACTTTTCTTAATCAAAAGAGCAACTCCCCCAGACGTGTTATTGTCTGAATGGTTTCTAAAAACATTGTATCCAGATACATTAAAATCTTTGTTTGGTTTCAGCATTGTTTCCTGTAATGCTGTAGCAACAGGATGAAATTTGTGTAAAAGTAGACATAATTCTTCATAGTTAGCTTGGACCCCTCTACAATTCCATTGAATAAAATTGGCTATGTTTGTTTAGTTTTAAGAAGTTTCTGCCTCCATACCCTCTTCGTCGGATAAACTCCCAAAACGGTTGTATAGTGTGATGGGATTTTTCTCCATTTTTGGGGTGCGAGGCGATCTTTGGGGCAGAGTAACTTTTCCCTTGTCCGGAGGTGTTCGTGGTGTGGATTGAGTAAGGTCCACTACCTCCACTACCTCGACGGCCCCCTTCCTGTGAGTTGCCCTGTGAACGGGCTTCTGGGTTGGGGTGGTGAAGCGAACCTCACCAGGAGACCCCATAGGGTCCTCAATTGGGGTGGTGAAGCGAACCTCACCAGGAGCCCCCACAGGGTCTCCAGTTGGGGCGGTGAAGCAAACCTCACCAGGAGACCCCATAGAGTCTCCAGTGGGGATAGCCCCACCTGTGCTTTCATCTGTCTGTGTACACATACTTTTGTTTCTTGTGGGCTCTGTCCTTTTCAACATGGACGGGCCTGCCTGGACACCCACAGACCTATATGAAATACTGGTCTGGGTGGGTGTTGACTTTGTTGCAGGTCTTTGACTGACTGCTGCCGCAAAACTTTTCTGGAAGGAAAAAACATTCGTTTTTTCAACCTCCTTCCTGGCGTCTGAGAAAGACATCTTTTTCTCCGTTTTTGTTTTTTGAATGGCCTGTTCAAACTTGTATTTTGGACATTCTCTGGAGGACGGGGAATGGTTTCCCTTACAGTTTGTGCAGGTGGGTGGTGATGTGCAGGGACCTTCGTGAGGATCTCCGCCACACCTCTCGCACACTGCCTTCTGTTTACATCCAGCCTTTGAATGTCCAAATCTTTGGCATTGGAAACATCTCATTGGTGATGGAATATACAAAGTCACTCTTATTTGAACAAATCCCACTTTTATTTTCTCAGGGATGGTTGGGGTACAAAAAGTGACGAAAAGGGTGTTGGTGGGTACTCTGATATCGCCCTTCCTGATCAACACCCGGTACACATCAATGACACCTTGATCCTTTAGACCTTCTTTTATTTCAGCCTCACTGAGGCCCTCCAGCTCTCGGCATCGGATGACTCCTTTGCTGGTGTTCAGGCCTCTGTGAGGACTGACCTTGACCGGTCTATCAACAAATTTCTGACCATTCAGACGGAGAAGACCATCTGATGCCTTTTTTGAAGGACATTCAATCAGTAGAGAACCATTACGAAGCCTCTTAATGTTGTCTATCGTTGATGATACTCCTGCAATAACCTTCTGTATCGCAAAAGGCGAAAGTTTGGAGATGGGCTGTGCCTCATCTGCTGTCTCAACAACAATGAAACGGGGTTGGTTGGTTGGTTTTTGGGGTTTAATGTCTCTTCAGCAGATGCTAGCTGCTATTCGAGACCGATACAGTTATTTTCTTTTCCCTTCATATGGCAACTTCTACGTTTCAGACTATTTACATTCAAATCTATCACTGTAAAAGAAGGTTCTCAAAATTAATAATTTTCACTTCTGGTACTTTAAATCTTGTAAAAAATCTTGATCTCTTTTAAAAAGTTAAAAATCTTGTCCGGGGGAACATCCCGGAATAAAACCTTCAGTGTTTGCGCATTGTAGTGTTTGTCTCGAAATTCTTGAACGTCTACACATTTTGTGAGAACATGTTCTAATGTCCATGGTTCGTCACATCCAAAACAGTATGGTGGATCTTCACCTTTCAGCAGATACGAATGTGTAATGTGACTGTGCCCAATGTGTAAGCGACAGAGAACTGTCTCTTCTTTCCTGTTGAGGCGACATTGGGGTAGGCTGTCCGACAGCTGGGGAACGATCTTATGAAGTTTATTTTCTTCACATTCGTCCCATTCACTCTGCCATAGGTACTTTATGTACATGTTGGTGCGAGTTCTGAAATCTGAATGCTTTGTGTGTTTGTCAGTGATGAGTCTTTCTCTGGCTTCTTTAGCAGCTTGATCAGCTGCAGAGTTGCCTCTAATTCCAACATGGGATGGCACCCATGCAAACACAATCCTTTTGCCTTCTTCAATCATAGATGCATGTAGCTCTTGGATTTCGACCAACAGTGGGTGATCTAGCTGAATTCTCTTCACGGCGGTAAGAGCCGATAGGGAATCCGACAGAATCAGGAAGTCTTTCTTTTTTGACTGATATACCTGTTTCAGAGCTAGCTGTAAAGCTTTCAACTCTGCAGAAAATACAGAACTGTCATCCGGAAGACGGGCCGAAAAGGCCCTATCGAGTTTAGGACCTGTGACAGAAGCTGATGCCACTTTACTTTCAGCTTTGGACCCATCAGTGTATATTCGTTGATGGGAAGGAAACTCGGTACAGAACTGGCTAAAACACTGTTTAAAAATCAAATCATTTGTCTCTGACTTCTTTAACCTTGTCAGATCGAGTCGAACAACTGGATCTGGCAATGTCCATGGTGGTGTTTCTGTCCATCGATTTTCACTAACATGATCGAGTTTTATCTTTGATTCGGCCAGATGTGACTGAATCCGAGAAGACAGAGGTGCTCGATCATTTGGGTGACTTTCAAAAAATTCAGAGCATTGTGGTTGAAATACGCATTGGTAGGCTGGATTTGTAGGCATAGCTTTCAGTTTCAACACATAATTTAGGGTGAGTTTCAGGCGTCGCAGCCTCAGAGGGGGTTCTTTGGCCTCAAAATATAAGGACTGTACTGGAGACGTCCTGAAAGCTCCCAGACAAAGACGTATACCCTGGTGGTGTATTGTGTCTAATAGCCTTAGGTTGGATTTTGCGGCTCCACCATAGACGACACAACCATAGTCCAACTTGGATCGGATTAAAGCACGGTAAAGTCTGAGTAGGACTGTGCGGTCAGCACCCCAGTCCGTATGAGAAACCACTTTCAATACATCCAGAGCTTTCAGACATGATGTTCTCAGATACTGGATATGTTTAAGGAATGTTAATCGACGGTCAAAGGTCAGTCCTAGGAATTTAAATTCTTCAACAACCTTGACAGGATTACCATTCAGGACCAGAGAGGGTTCTGGCATGGCTCCCCTTTGTTTGCAAAGATGCATACAGACAGTTTTGCTGGTGGAAAATTTGAAACCATTCTCTGTTACCCATTTTTGCACCTTGTCTATACATAATTGAAGCTGCCTTTCCACTCTATGTAGGGATTTGCCACGCACACAAAGTGCAAAGTCATCAACAAACAAGGATGACTCGGATCCTTTCAGTACTGCCTTTACTATGTTATTGATTTTGATGTTGAACAACATGGGTGATAGAATGCTTCCTTGAGGAACACCCATCTCTTGTTGACAGAACTCTGATAGGTTGGGACCAACCCGTACTGTAAAAAATCGATTACTTAGAAATCCTTCCACAAAAACAGGGAGACGTCCACGAAAACCCATTTCATGCAAATCAGCTAAAATACCGTGTTTCCAGGTCGTGTCGTAAGCCTTCTCGAGGTCAAAAAATATAGCTAGTACATGTTCAGATCTCGCAAAGGCCTCTCGAACGAAGGTCTCAAAACGTACCAAATGATCAGTGGTGCTGTGTCCCTTTCGGAAGCCACATTGCACATCACTTAAGAGGTTTTGTTTTTCTAGGTACCACACCATCCTAGCGTTGACCAATCTCTCCATGGTTTTACACAGACAGCTGGTCAAGGCTATCGGACGGTAGTTGCTGGGGTTTGTATGATCTTTACCTGGTTTTGGAATGGGGACAATCATCGCTTCTTGCCATGAAGGTGGAAAGGATCCACTCTCCCATATGTGGTTAAAAACCTTCAGCAAGACCAGAAGACAACTTTCTGGTAGGTGTGTGAGGAACTGATAATGTATTCCGTCCAGCCCTGTTGCTGAGTTGTTGCATTTTTGTAAGGCTTGTTTGAGTTCAGTTATACTGAACAACTTGTTGTATTTCTCCTCATTCTGAGATGAGAAGTTTATGGGTTTACGTTCTTGGGTGGCTTTGATTTTTTGAAAATCTGTGCAGTAATTTTCTATTGATGAGTTTTTTTCCATTGTTGAAGCCAGAACGTTTGCTACTTCATTCTTCTGGGTTATAAGGGATCCATTTACCACAAGGTGGTTAATTGATGCAGATCCTTTTTTCCCTTTGATTTTACGAATAGCATTCCAAACTTTACTTGATGATACCTTAGAGTTTAAGTTTGAGCAAAAAGACCTCCAGGATGTTCTTTTAGAATGTTTTATGACAGTGCGACTCTTAGCGCGAAATCTGAAGAAAGTCAACTTCTTGCTAAGGGTCGGGCATCTGTAGAACCTGTGTAGACTTCTCTTTCGCTCAGATCGGGCTTCTTGGCATTCTTGATTAAACCATGGCACTTTAATGCGGTTGTTTGAAGATGTTTTTGGGATGTACTCAGTGGCAATGTCTTGTAGAGTGTTTGTAAAAATAGATGATGGGTCGTCACTTCCATCAAAGACAGTGTCTTCTGTGAGTTGGACAGAACATTCGGCAGTAAAAGACAGCCAGTTTGCCTTGTTCAGGTTCCATCTCTGGGGGGAAGCTTCTTCCAATCCATCTATTTGAGACATCAAGATAGGGAAATGATCGCTACCACATGTGTCATCATAGACTTTAAATTCAAAGTCTAGAACAAGAGAGGTGTCGCAAATAACTAGATCTAGTATGGACTTGCATCCTGTTGCTGGATGGAGATAGGTTGGTACTCCATCGTTTAAAACGCATAGATTACGATTGTCTAAAAAATCTTCTAGAATTCGTCCTCTCGTACTTAGAGAGTTGCTGCCCCATAAAGGGGAATGAGCGTTAAAATCTCCCATTAAAACAAAGGGAGCTGGGAGCTGATCAATAAGATTTTCAAGATCGTGCTTCGTGTAACATTTTGATGGTGACAGATATACACTGCAGAGAGTGATGGTTTTATCTAATGTCACTCGTGCTGCGACAGCTTGAATGTTTGTACATAGGTTGATCTCACTACAAAGTACACTTTTCTTAATCAAAAGAGCAACTCCCCCAGACGTGTTATTGTCTGAATGGTTTCTAAAAACATTGTATCCAGATACATTAAAATCTTTGTTTGGTTTCAGCATTGTTTCCTGTAATGCTGTAGCAACAGGATGAAATTTGTGTAAAAGTAGACATAATTCTTCATAGTTAGCTTGGACCCCTCTACAATTCCATTGAATAAAATTGGCTATGTTTGTTTAGTTTTAAGAAGTTTCTGCCTCCATACCCTCTTCGTCGGATAAACTCCCAAAATGATTGTATAGTGTGATGGGATTTTTCTCCATTTTTGGGGTGCGAGGCGATCTTTGGGGCAGAGTAACTTTTCCCTTGTCCGGAGGTGTTCGTGGTGTGGATTGAGTGAGGTCCACTACCTCCACAACCTCGACGGCCCCCTTCCTGTGAGTTGCCCTGTGAACGGGCTTCTGGGTTGGGGTGGTGAAGCGAACCTCACCAGGAGACCCCATAGGGTCCTCAATTGGGGTGGTGAAGCGAACCTCACCAGGAGCCCCCACAGGGTCTCCAGTTGGGGCGGTGAAGCAAACCTCACCAGGAGACCCCATAGAGTCTCCAGTGGGGATAGCCCCACCTGTGCTTTCATCTGTCTGTGTACAAATATTTTTGTTTCTTGTGGGCTCTGTCCTTTTCAACATGGACGGGCCTGCCTGGACACCCACAGACCTATATGAAATACTGGTCTGGGTGGGTGTTGACTTTGTTGCAGGTCTTTGACTGACTGCTGCCGCAAAACTTTTCTGGAAGGAAAAAACATTCGTTTTTTCAACCTCCTTCCTGGCGTCTGAGAAAGACATCTTTTTCTCCGTTTTTGTTTTTTGAATGGCCTGTTCAAACTTGTATTTTGGACATTCTCTGGAGGTAGTTAGTTAGTTAGTTAGCTGTTGCTTTTCGGGTCCAGCGGACCATAATAGGCCAAATCAGGACCCCACAAGTTAATCATTGCACATTTTTAGATTAAAACACTTCTAATACATAAAAATTAAAATCCGTAACGTCACCCGAAGGCAACCAAAAAGTCAAAGCAAAACCCTATATGTCAAATAAACTAGGTTGTTTTAAAATTCAAATCTTAAAATAAAGACCAGACTCTTTTAAAAACTCAAAAAGAGCTGAAGAGCTGACCTCTGTAAAAATACTTTTCAAGCTCGAGGTGCCAAAATACTTTTCTCGTTGATCATACAGATCAGCACACTCGGTGAGAAAATGACTCACAGTAAAACCAGTATCACAGGCGTGGCACCATGGTGCCTCTTCTCTTTTAAGCAGATGAACATGAGTGAGATAAGTGTGACCAGTATGTAACCTGGCCAAAACACTTTCTTCTTTTCTACTTGAAGCCACTAAAGGAAGTGGCTTTAAAAGGTCAGGAAGAGTTTTATACAATTTGTTTTCCGTGCAGGCAGACCAACGGTCTTGCCAGAGTTTTAAGCTGTAACAAAGTATCTTCCTACGCAAGTCAGTAAAAGGAACAGACTGCTCAGGGAAACGAGGAACCGTCAAATCTAGAGCATCCTTTGCTGCCTTGTCAGTAACCTCGTTGCCATGTATATGACTGGGCTGGACTGGCATATGACTGGGCGCCCACATAAAATTGATAATCTTGCCTTCAGAAATAAGTTTAGTGTGATTGGTTGGTTTTTGGGGTTTAATGTCTCTTCAGCAGATGCTAGCTGCTATTCGAGACCGATGCAGTTATTTTCTTTTCCCTTCATATGGCAAGTTCTACGTTTCAGACTATTTACATTCAAATCTATCACTGTAAAAGAAGGTTCTAAAAATTAATAATTTTCACTTCTGGTACTTTAAATCTTGTAAAAAATCTTGATCTCTTTTAAAAAGTTAAAAATCTTGTCCGGGGGAACATCCCGGAATAAAACCTTCAGTGTTTCCGCATTGTAGTGTTTGTCTCGAAATTCTTGAACGTCTACACATTTTGTGAGAACATGTTCTAATGTCCATGGTTCGTCACATCCAAAACAGTATGGTGGATCTTCACCTTTCAGCAGATACGAATGTGTAATGTGACTGTGCCCAATGTGTAAGCGACAGAGAACTGTCTCTTCTTTCCTGTTGAGGCGACATTGGGGTAGGCTGTCCGACAGCTGGGGGACGATCTTATGAAGTTTATTTTCTTCACATTCGTCCCATTCACTCTGCCATAGGTACTTTATGTACATGTTGGTGCGAGTTCTGAAATCTGAATGCTTTGTGTGTTTGTCAGTGATGAGTCTTTCTCTGGCTTCTTTAGCAGCTTGATCAGCTGCAGAGTTGCCTCTAATTCCAACATGGGATGGCACCCATGCAAACACAATCCTTTTGCCTTCTTCAATCAGAGATGCATGTAGCTCTTGGATTTCGACCAACAGTGGGTGATCTAGCTGAGTTCTCTTCACGGCGGTAAGAGCCGATAGGGAATCCGACAGAATCAGGAAGTCTTTCTTTTTTGACTGATATACCTGTTTCAGAGCTAGCTGTAAAGCTTTCAACTCTGCAGAAAATACAGAACTGTCATCCGGAAGACGGGCCGAAAAGGCCCTATCGAGTTTAGGACCTGTGACAGAAGCTGATGCCACTTTACTTTCAGCTTTGGACCCATCAGTGTATATTCGTTGATGGGAAGGAAACTCGGTACAGAACTGGCTAAAACACTGTTTAAAAATCAAATCATTTGTCTCTGACTTCTTTAACCTTGTCAGATCGAGTCGAACAACTGGATCTGGCAATGTCCATGGTGGTGTTTCTGTCCATCGATTTTCACTAACATGATCGAGTTTTATCTTTGATTCAGCCAGATGTGACTGAATCCGAGAAGACAGAGGTGCTCGATCATTTGGGTGACTTTCAAAAAATTCAGAGCATTGTGGTTGAAATACGCATTGGTAGGCTGGATTTGTAGGCATAGCTTTCAGTTTCAACACATAATTTAGGGTGAGTTTCAGGCGTCGCAGCCTCAGAGAGGGTTCTTTGGCCTCAAAATATAAGGACTGTACTGGAGACGTCCTGAAAGCTCCCAGACAAAGACGTATACCCTGGTGGTGTATTGTGTCTAATAGCCTTAGGTTGGATTTTGCGGCTCCACCATAGACGACACAACCATAGTCCAACTTGGATCGGATTAAAGCACGGTAAAGTCTGAGTAGGACTGTGCGGTCAGCACCCCAGTCCGTATGAGAAACCACTTTCAATACATCCAGAGCTTTCAGACATGATGTTCTCAGATACTGGATATGTTTAAGGAATGTTAGTCGACGGTCAAAGGTCAGTCCTAGGAATTTAAATTCTTCAACAACCTTGACAGGATTACCATTCAGGACCAGAGAGGGTTCTGGCATGGCTCCCCTTTGTTTGCAAAGATGCATACAGACAGTTTTGCTGGTTGAAAATTTGAAACCATTCTCTGTTACCCATTTTTGCACCTTGTCTATACATAATTGAAGCTGCCTTTCCACTCTATGTAGGGATTTTCCACGCACACAAAGTGCAAAGTCATCAACAAACAAGGATGACTCGGATCCTTTCAGTACTGCCTTTACTATGTTATTGATTTTGATGTTGAACAACATGGGTGATAGAATGCTTCCTTGAGGAACACCCATCTCTTGTTGACAGAACTCTGATAGGTTGGGACCAACCCGTACTGTAAACAATCGATTACTTAGAAATCCTTCCACAAAAACAGGGAGACGTCCACGAAAACCCATTTCATGCAAATCAGCTAAAATACCATGTTTCCAGGTCGTGTCGTAAGCCTTCTCGAGGTCAAAAAATATAGCTAGTACATGTTCAGATCTCGCAAAGGCCTCTCGAACGAAGGTCTCAAAACGTACCAAATGATCAGTGGTGCTGTGTCCCTTTCGGAAGCCACATTGCACATCACTTAAGAGGTTTTGTTTTTCTAGGTACCACACCATCCTAGCGTTGACCAATCTCTCCATGGTTTTACACAGACAGCTGGTCAAGGCTATCGGACGGTAGTTGCTGGGGTTTGTATGATCTTTACCTGGTTTTGGAATGGGGACAATCATCGCTTCTTGCCATGAAGGTGGAAAGGATCCACTCTCCCATATGTGGTTAAAAACCTTCAGCAAGACCAGAAGACAACTTTCTGGTAGGTGTGTGAGGAACTGATAATGTATTCCGTCCAGCCCTGTTGCTGAGTTGTTGCATTTTTGTAAGGCTTGTTTGAGTTCAGTTATACTGAACAACTTGTTGTAGTTCTCCTCATTCTGAGATGAGAAGTTTATGGGTTTACGTTCTTGGGTGGCTTTGATTTTTTGAAAATCTGTGCAGTAATTTTCTATTGATGAGTTTTTTTCCATTGTTGAAGCCAGAACGTTTGCTACTTCATTCTTCTGGGTTATAAGGGATCCATTTACCACAAGGTGGTTAATTGATGCAGATCCTTTTTTCCCTTTGATTTTACGAATAGCATTCCAAACTTTACTTGATGATACCTTAGAGTTTAAGTTTGAGCAAAAAGACCTCCAGGATGTTCTTTTAGAATGTTTTATGACAGTGCGACTCTTTGCGCGAAATCTGAAGAAAGTCAACTTCTTGCTAAGGGTCGGGCATCTGTAGAACCTGTGTAGACTTCTCTTTCGCTCAGATCGGGCTTCTTGGCATTCTTTATTAAACCATGGCACTTTAATGCGGTTGTTTGAAGATGTTTTTGGGATGTACTCAGTGGCAATGTCTTGTAGAGTGTTTGTAAAAATAGATGATGGGTCGTCACTTCCATCAAAGACAGTGTCTTCTGTGAGTTGGACAGAACATTCGGCAGTAAAAGACAGCCAGTTTGCCTTGTTCAGGTTCCATCTCTGGGGGGAAGCTTCTTCCAATCCATCTATTTGAGACATCAAGATAGGGAAATGATCGCTACCACATGTGTCATCATAGACTTTAAATTCAAAGTCTAAAACAAGAGAGGTGTCGCAAATAACTAGATCTAGTATTGACTTGCATCCTGTTGCTGGATGGAGATATGTTGGTACTCCATCGTTTAAAACGCATAGATTACGATTGTCTAAAAAATCTTCTAGAATTCGTCCTCTCGTACTTAGAGAGTTGCTGCCCCATAAAGGGGAATGAGCGTTAAAATCTCCCATTAAAACAAAGGGAGCTGGAAGCTGATCAATAAGATTTTCAAGATCGTGCTTCGTGTAACATTTTGATGGTGACAGATATACACTGCAGAGAGTGATGGTTTTATCTAATGTCACTCGTGCTGCGACAGCTTGAATGTTTGTACATAGGTTGATCTCACTACAAAGTACACTTTTCTTAATCAAAAGAGCAACTCCCCCAGACGTGTTATTGTCTGAATGGTTTCTAAAAACATTGTATCCAGATACATTAAAATCTTTGTTTGGTTTCAGCATTGTTTCCTGTAATGCTGTAGCAACAGGATGAAATTTGTGTAAAAGTAGACATAATTCTTCATAGTTAGCTTGGACCCCTCTACAATTCCATTGAATAAAATTGGCTATGTTTGTTTAGTTTTAAGAAGTTTCTGCCTCCATACGCTCTTCGTCGGATAAACTCCCAAAACGGTTGTATAGTGTGATGGGATTTTTCTCCATTTTTGGGGTGCGAGGCGATCTTTGGGGCCGAGTAACTTTTCCCTTGTCCGGAGGTGTTCGTGGTGTGGATTGAGTAAGGTCCACTACCTCCACTACCTCGACGGCCCCCTTCCTGTGAGTTGCCCTGTGAACGGGCTTCTGGGTTGGGGTGGTGAAGCGAACCTCACCAGGAGACCCCATAGGGTCCTCAATTGGGGTGGTGAAGCGAACCTCACCAGGAGCCCCCACAGGGTCTCCAGTTGGAGCGGTGAAGCAAACCTCACCAGGAGACCCCATAGAGTCTCCAGTGGGGATAGCCCCACCTGTGCTTTCATCTGTCTGTGTACAAATACTTTTGTTTCTTGTGGGCTCTGTCCTTTTCAACATGGACGGGCCTGCCTGGACACCCACAGACCTATACGAAATACTGGTCTGGGTGGGTGTTGACTTTGTTGCAGGTCTTTGACTGACTGCTGCCGCAAAACTTTTCTGGAAGGAAAAAACATTCGTTTTTTCAACCTCCTTCCTGGCGTCTGAGAAAGACATCTTTTTCTCCGTTTTTGTTTTTTGAATGGCCTGTTCAAACTTGTATTTTGGACATTCTCTGGAGGACGGGGAATGGTTTCCCTTACAGTTTGTGCAGGTGGGTGGTGATGTGCAGGGACCTTCGTGAGGATCTCCGCCACACCTCTCGCACACTGCCTTCTGTTTACATCCAGCCTTTGAATGTCCAAATCTTTGGCATTGGAAACATCTCATTGGTGATGGAATATACAAAGTCACTCTTATTTGAACAAATCCCACTTTTATTTTCTCAGGGATGGTTGGGGTACAAAAAGTGACGAAAAGGGTGTTGGTGGGTACTCTGATATCGCCCTTCCTGATCAACACCCGGTACACATCAATGACACCTTGATCCTTTAGGCCTTCTTTTATTTCAGCCTCACTGAGGCCCTCCAGCTCTCGGCATCGGATGACTCCTTTGCTGGTGTTCAGGCCTCTGTGAGGACTGACCTTGACCGGTCTATCAACAAATTTCTGACCATTCAGACGGAGAAGACCATCTGATGCCTTTTTTGAAGGACATTCAATCAGTAGAGAACCATTACGAAGCCTCTTAATGTTGTCTATCGTTGATGATACTCCTGCAATAACCTTCTGTATCGCAAAAGGCGAAAGTTTGGAGATGGGCTGTGCCTCATCTGCTGTCTCAACAACAATGAAACGGGGCCAGGCCTCGCTGATGTTGTTCTTTGTTGCTCTGACTCGGACTTCATCGTCAGAGTCAGAGTCAACGCAGTATCTTCGTTTGTTTCCGTTTCGGGTGCTTGAAAAAAAAGAAGAAAAAGAAGAGGTGGCCATGTTTGGGGCCTTTATCTTCGTCGCATCTGATCCCCACCCACCACGGAGCCCAACAAGGGGACGCTTAGGTGGAGCGGTTATCCAACTCCAGAGCGCCAAGGATACAGATGGATATACGCAGCGATAAGAGGAAACATATGGTATCAATCTGTAATAGGAGATTTAACTCTTTCCAAGCGGAAACGGGTTAGGTAACAACTTGGCATAATGTTCGTCAACTCTTTCCAAGCGGAAACGGATTAGGTAACAACTTGGCATAGTGTTTGTCCCGACTACCGCCGCCCCCTCCTACCGCCTCTTGCTCCTTTAGCCAAAGGTCCGATGCAATATGCCCAAGACATATACCCAGACTTGACAAGCCGATTGATTGAAGCGGGTAAGCCTTCTTCAACCTCCTGTCTTAGATAAAGACTGGGCCAAAATGATGTGTTGGCGCTACAAAGTCGCAACTAAGTAAACCCCTCAATCATCAGGTCACCAGCCCAAACCGGTACAGGTCGCAGCGCACGGCAAACACGCTGGGTCTTTAGAAGACCACAGAGAAATAAGGATGTGGAAAAGAAGACTTTTGGGAAGTGAAATACAGGTGACGGATCCAGTCAGGTAGAAATAAGACAAGAAAGGAATCAGAAAACTGCAGGGAATAGTAGGGAGAGTTTTTTGGAAGGAAATATAGGTGAAAGGACTGGTAAGGCAGAAATAAGACAAAAGAAGAGAAGTAAAGGGGTGGGGTAGCTTGGTGGAAACACTCCCGCCGCGTGAAGGCGACCCCATGGGAGCCCTCATCAAAGGAACAACCTGTTTCTGAACGGACCTTTTGTATCTTTTCCTCAGTTTTCCATTGAGGGCACTCTCTTGATGATGACGAGTGTGGACCCTTGCAATTATGGCATTGCTTGGGCCCATCACAGCCACCCTCATGTTTTTCTTTTGTGCAGTCTCTGCACATGTCTTTTCCTTTGCCAGACCTGGGAACCCATACGATTTCGCCGTATTTTGTACGCATGATTGTCGAGAATACGCTCAGTACGGTCAGTGGGAAAAAAATACGACGAGAAAAATTCCTAGACTACTTTTCTTCACAAGCCCATCCTGAAGCCGATCCAGTATTTTGGCACATGATTACGTCACTATATTAGCCGCCGTCGAAAAAAATATAATCGGATCGTGTCAATCAATCAAAACAACCAGGCAAACGAAAGTACGGTATTTGGCGAAATCGGCTCCGAGAATAAACAAGTGAAACAAAGGAGAAAAGTGAAAAAGTTTGAAGAAAAATATCACACACACACAATTTGTAACCAACACACACATGTAGTCCCGCCCGGAATAAGCTTTTTTGGGATGATTTACGACTTTTGCGCACATTTCGAGCAGACGAAAACACAACATGCCGGCTCTCGCTCCTCCAACTATCGCAAGACACAAAAGAACGAAATCTCGCGCGCGCGAGATCCTGATACATCCGGTGTTTCTCTGTACGCTTGTCACGACGACTTGTTGACAAACGAAGATTCGCGAAAGAAAGAGAAAAGCGCCGAGTCTTGAGTAGAGAGCTAATAAAGTACCGGTAATCGCTAATCGAGCGAAATGAAAATCCGCGGCTACTTCCATTAGGTGAATGCTATACAAGTTTAGGTAACGTTTTAGCCGCATCTTTTTATAAGCCGCAATGCGATTTTTTTTCAAAAGTCGCGGCTTGTAGTTCGTCAAATACGGTGCATTTTGTGTCAGTAAAAATTGAAAAAAGCATTTGTTTTAAATGTATAAGTAAACTTAATTAACGGTGTGACGGACGCGCAGGAGGCATGTTTTAATCATGGATGTGCAAACGCTGTGTGGAGTACGCTAATTTTTTTGAAAATGGTTGGTTGGTTGGTTGGTTTTTGGGGTTTAATGTCTCTTCAGCAGATGCTAGCTGCTATTCGAGACCGATGCAGTTATTTTCTTTTCCCTTCATATGGCAAGTTCTACGTTTCAGACTATTTACATTCAAATCTATCACTGTAAAAGAAGGTTCTAAAAATTAATAATTTTCACTTCTGGTACTTTAAATCTTGTAAAAAATCTTGATCTCTTTTAAAAAGTTAAAAATCTTGTCCGGGGGAACATCCCGGAATAAAACCTTCAGTGTTTCCGCATTGTAGTGTTTGTCTCGAAATTCTTGAACGTCTACACATTTTGTGAGAACATGTTCTAATGTCCATGGTTCGTCACATCCAAAACAGTATGGTGGATCTTCACCTTTCAGCAGATACGAATGTGTAATGTGACTGTGCCCAATGTGTAAGCGACAGAGAACTGTCTCTTCTTTCCTGTTGAGGCGACATTGGGGTAGGCTGTCCGACAGCTGGGGGACGATCTTATGAAGTTTATTTTCTTCACATTCGTCCCATTCACTCTGCCATAGGTACTTTATGTACATGTTGGTGCGAGTTCTGAAATCTGAATGCTTTGTGTGTTTGTCAGTGATGAGTCTTTCTCTGGCTTCTTTAGCAGCTTGATCAGCTGCAGAGTTGCCTCTAATTCCAACATGGGATGGCACCCATGCAAACACAATCCTTTTGCCTTCTTCAATCAGAGATGCATGTAGCTCTTGGATTTCGACCAACAGTGGGTGATCTAGCTGAGTTCTCTTCACGGCGGTAAGAGCCGATAGGGAATCCGACAGAATCAGGAAGTCTTTCTTTTTTGACTGATATACCTGTTTCAGAGCTAGCTGTAAAGCTTTCAACTCTGCAGAAAATACAGAACTGTCATCCGGAAGACGGGCCGAAAAGGCCCTATCGAGTTTAGGGCCAGTGACAGAAGCTGATGCCACTTTACTTTCAGCTTTGGACCCATCAGTGTATATTCGTTGATGGGAAGGAAACTCGGTACAGAACTGGCTAAAACACTGTTTAAAAATCAAATCATTTGTCTCTGACTTCTTTAACCTTGTCAGATCGAGTCGAACAACTGGATCTGGCAATGTCCATGGAGGTGTTTCTGTCCATCGATTTTCACTAACATGATCGAGTTTTATCTTTGATTCGGCCAGATGTGACTGAATCCGAGAAGACAGAGGTGCTCGATCATTTGGGTGACTTTCAAAAAATTCAGAGCATTGTGGTTGAAATACGCATTGGTAGGCTGGATTTGTAGGCATAGCTTTCAGTTTCAACACATAATTTAGGGTGAGTTTCAGGCGTCGCAGCCTCAGAGAGGGTTCTTTGGCCTCAAAATATAAGGACTGTACTGGAGACGTCCTGAAAGCTCCCAGACAAAGACATATACCCTGGTGGTGTATTGTGTCTAATAGCCTTAGGTTGGATTTTGCGGCTCCACCATAGACGACACAACCATAGTCCAACTTGGATCGGATTAGGTTGGTTGGTTGGTTTTTGGGGTTTAATGTCTCTTCAGCAGATGCTAGCTGCTATTCGAGACCGATGCAGTTATTTTCTTTTCCCTTCATATGGCAAGTTCTACGTTTCAGACTATTTACATTCAAATCTATCACTGTAAAAGAAGGTTCTAAAAATTAATAATTTTCACTTCTGGTACTTTAAATCTTGTAAAAAATCTTGATCTCTTTTAAAAAGTTAAAAATCTTGTCCGGGGGAACATCCCGGAATAAAACCTTCAGTGTTTCCGCATTGTAGTGTTTGTCTCGAAATTCTTGAACGTCTACACATTTTGTGAGAACATGTTCTAATGTCCATGGTTCGTCACATCCAAAACAGTATGGTGGATCTTCACCTTTCAGCAGATACGAATGTGTAATGTGACTGTGCCCAATGTGTAAGCGACAGAGAACTGTCTCTTCTTTCCTGTTGAGGCGACATTGGGGTAGGCTGTCCGACAGCTGGGGGACGATCTTATGAAGTTTATTTTCTTCACATTCGTCCCATTCACTCTGCCATAGGTACTTTATGTACATGTTGGTGCGAGTTCTGAAATCTGAATGCTTTGTGTGTTTGTCAGTGATGAGTCTTTCTCTGGCTTCTTTAGCAGCTTGATCAGCTGCAGAGTTGCCTCTAATTCCAACATGGGATGGCACCCATGCAAACACAATCCTTTTGCCTTCTTCAATCAGAGATGCATGTAGCTCTTGGATTTCGACCAACAGTGGGTGATCTAGCTGAGTTCTCTTCACGGCGGTAAGAGCCGATAGAGAATCCGACAGAATCAGGAAGTCTTTCTTTTTTGACTGATATACCTGTTTCAGAGCTAGCTGTAAAGCTTTCAACTCTGCAGAAAATACAGAACTGTCATCCGGAAGACGGGCCGAAAAAGCCCTATCGAGTTTAGGACCTGTGACAGAAGCTGATGCCACTTTACTTTCAGCTTTGGACCCATCAGTGTATATTCGTTGATGGGAAGGAAACTCGGTACAGAACTGGCTAAAACACTGTTTAAAAATCAAATCATTTGTCTCTGATTTCTTTAACCTTGTCAGATCGAGTCGAACAACTGGATCTGGCAATGTCCATGGTGGTGTTTCTGTCCATCGATTTTCACTAACATGATCGAGTTTTATCTTTGATTCGGCCAGATGTGACTGAATCCGAGAAGACAGAGGTGCTCGATCATTTGGGTGACTTTCAAAAAATTCAGAGCATTGTGGTTGAAATACGCATTGGTAGGCTGGATTTGTAGGCATAGCTTTCAGTTTCAACACATAATTTAGGGTGAGTTTCAGGCGTCGCAGCCTCAGAGAGGGTTCTTTGGCCTCAACATATAAGGACTGTACTGGAGACGTCCTGAAAGCTCCCAGACAAAGACGTATACCCTGGTGGTGTATTGTGTCTAATAGCCTTAGGTTGGATTTTGCGGCTCCACCATAGACGACACAACCATAGTCCAACTTGGATCGGATTAAAGCACGGTAAAGTCTGAGTAGGACTGTGCGGTCAGCACCCCAGTCCGTATGAGAAACCACTTTCAATACATCCAGAGCTTTCAGACATGATGTTCTCAGATACTGGATATGTTTAAGGAATGTTAGTCGACGGTCAAAGGTCAGTCCTAGGAATTTAAATTCTTCAACAACCTTGACAGGATTACCATTCAGGACCAGAGAGGGTTCTGGCATGGCTCCCCTTTGTTTGCAAAGATGCATACAGACAGTTTTGCTGGTGGAAAATTTGAAACCATTCTCTGTTACCCATTTTTGCACCTTGTCTATACATAATTGAAGCTGCCTTTCCACTCTATGTAGGGATTTGCCACGCACACAAAGTGCAAAGTCATCAACAAACAAGGATGACTCGGATCCTTTCAGTACTGCCTTTACTATGTTATTGATTTTGATGTTGAACAACATGGGTGATAGAATGCTTCCTTGAGGAACACCCATCTCTTGTTGACAGAACTCTGATAGGTTGGGACCAACCCGTACTGTAAACAATCGATTACTTAGAAATCCTTCCACAAAAACAGGGAGACGTCCACGAAAACCCATTTCATGCAAATCAGCTAAAATACCGTGTTTCCAGGTCGTGTCGTAAGCCTTCTCGAGATCAAAAAATATAGCTAGTACATGTTCAGATCTCGCAAAGGCCTCTCGAACAAAGGTCTCAAAACGTACCAAATGATCAGTGGTGCTGTGTCCCTTTCGGAAGCCACATTGCACATCACTTAAGAGGTTTTGTTTTTCTAGGTACCACACCATCCTAGCGTTGACCAATCGCTCCATGGTTTTACACAGACAGCTGGTCAAGGCTATCGGACGGTAGTTGCTGGGGTTTGTATGATCTTTACCTGGTTTTGGAATGGGGACAATCATCGCTTCTTGCCATGAAGGTGGAAAGGATCCACTCTCCCATATGTGGTTAAAAACCTTCAGCAAGACCAGAAGACAACTTTCTGGTAGGTGTGTGAGGAACTGATAATGTATTCCGTCCAGCCCCGTTGCTGAGTTGTTGCATTTTTGTAAGGCTTGTTTGAGTTCAGTTATGGTTGGTTGGTTTTTGGGGTTTAATGTCTCTTCAGCAGATGCTAGCTGCTATTCGAGACCGATGCAGTTATTTTCTTTTCCCTTCATATGGCAAGTTCTACGTTTCAGACTATTTACATTCAAATCTATCACTGTAAAAGAAGGTTCTAAAAATTAATAATTTTCACTTCTGGTACTTTAAATCTTGTAAAAAATCTTGATCTCTTTTAAAAAGTTAAAAATCTTGTCCGGGGGAACATCCCGGAATAAAACCTTCAGTGTTTCCGCATTGTAGTGTTTGTCTCGAAATTCTTGAACGTCTACACATTTTGTGAGAACATGTTCTAATGTCCATGGTTCGTCACATCCAAAACAGTATGGTGGATCTTCACCTTTCAGCAGATACGAATGTGTAATGTGACTGTGCCCAATGTGTAAGCGACAGAGAACTGTCTCTTCTTTCCTGTTGAGGCGACATTGGGGTAGGCTGTCCGACAGCTGGGGAACGATCTTATGAAGTTTATTTTCTTCACATTCGTCCCATTCACTCTGCCATAGGTACTTTATGTACATGTTGGTGCGAGTTCTGAAATCTGAATGCTTTGTGTGTTTGTCAGTGATGAGTCTTTCTCTGGCTTCTTTAGCAGCTTGATCAGCTGCAGAGTTGCCTCTAATTCCAACATGGGATGGCACCCATGCAAACACAATCCTTTTGCCTTCTTCAATCAGAGATGCATGTAGCTCTTGGATTTCGACCAACAGTGGGTGATCTAGCTGAATTCTCTTCACGGCGGTAAGAGCCGATAGGGAATCCGACAGAATCAGGAAGTCTTTCTTTTTTGACTGATATACCTGTTTCAGAGCTAGCTGTAAAGCTTTCAACTCTGCAGAAAATACAGAACTGTCATCCGGAAGACGGGCCGAAAAGGCCCTATCGAGATTAGGACCTGTGACAGAAGCTGATGCCACTTTACTTTCAGCTTTGGACCCATCAGTGTATATTCGTTGATGGGAAGGAAACTCGGTACAGAACTGGCTAAAACACTGTTTAAAAATCAAATCATTTGTCTCTGACTTCTTTAACCTTGTCAGATCGAGTCGAACAACTGGATCTGGCAATGTCCATGGTGGTGTTTCTGTCCATCGATTTTCACTAACATGATCGAGTTTTATCTTTGATTCGGCCAGATGTGACTGAATCCGAGAAGACAGAGGTGCTCGATCATTTGGGTGACTTTCAAAAAATTCAGAGCATTGTGGTTGAAATACGCATTGGTAGGCTGGATTTGTAGGCATAGCTTTCAGTTTCAACACATAATTTAGGGTGAGTTTCAGGCGTCGCAGCCTCAGAGAGGGTTCTTTGGCCTCAAAATATAAGGACTGTACTGGAGACGTCCTGAAAGCTCCCAGACAAAGACGTATACCCTGGTGGTGTATTGTGTCTAATAGCCTTAGGTTGGATTTTGCGGCTCCACCATAGACGACACAACCATAGTCCAACTTGGATCGGATTAAAGCACGGTAAAGTCTGAGTAGGACTGTGCGGTCAGCACCCCAGTCCGTATGAGAAACCACTTTCAATACATCCAGAGCTTTCAGACATGATGTTCTTAGATACTGGATATGTTTAAGGAATGTTAATCGACGGTCAAAGGTCAGTCCTAGGAATTTAAATTCTTCAACAACCTTGACAGGATTACCATTCAGGACCAGAGAGGGTTCTGGCATGGCTCCCCTTTGTTTGCAAAGATGCATACAGACAGTTTTGCTGGTGGAAAATTTGAAACCGTTCTCCGTTACCCATTTTTGCACCTTGTCTATACATAATTGAAGCTGCCTTTCCACTCTATGTAGGGATTTGCCACGCACACAAAGTGCAAAGTCATCAACAAACAAGGATGACTCGGATCCTTTCAGTACTGCCTTTACTATGTTATTGATTTTGATGTTGAACAACATGGGTGATAGAATGCTTCCTTGAGGAACACCCATCTCTTGTTGACAGAACTCTGATAGGTTGGGACCAACCCGTACTGTAAACAATCGATTACTTAGAAATCCTTCCACAAAAACAGGGAGACGTCCACGAAAACCCATTTCATGCAAATCAGCTAAAATACCGTGTTTCCAGGTCGTGTCGTAAGCCTTCTCGAGGTCAAAAAATATAGCTAGTACATGTTCAGATCTCGCAAAGGCCTCTCGAACGAAGGTCTCAAAACGTACCAAATGATCAGTGGTGCTGTGTCCCTTTCGGAAGCCACATTGCACATCACTTAAGAGGTTTTGTTTTTCTAGGTACCACACCATCCTAGCGTTGACCAATCTCTCCATGGTTTTACACAGACAGCTGGTCAAGGCTATCGGACGGTAGTTGCTGGGGTTTGTATGATCTTTACCTGGTTTTGGAATGGGGACAATCATCGCTTCTTGCCATGAAGGTGGAAAGGATCCACTCTCCCATATGTGGTTAAAAACCTTCAGCAAGACCAGAAGACAACTTTCTGGTAGGTGTGTGAGGAACTGATAATGTATTCCGTCCAGCCCCATTGCTGAGTTGTTGCATTTTTGTAAGGCTTGTTTGAGTTCAGTTATACTGAACAACTTGTTGTAGTTCTCCTCATTCTGAGATGAGAAGTTTATGGGTTTACGTTCTTGGGTGGCTTTGATTTTTTGAAAATCTGTGCAGTAATTTTCTATTGATGAGTTTTTTTCCATTGTTGAAGCCAGAACGTTTGCTACTTCATTCTTCTGGGTTATAAGGGATCCATTTACCACAAGGTGGTTAATTGATGCAGATCCTTTTTTCCCTTTGATTTTACGAATAGCATTCCAAACTTTACTTGATGATACCTTAGAGTTTAAGTTTGAGCAAAAAGACCTCCAGGATGTTCTTTTAGAATGTTTTATGACAGTGCGACTCTTAGCGCGAAATCTGAAGAAAGTCAACTTCTTGCTAAGGGTCGGGCATCTGTAGAACCTGTGTAGACTTCTCTTTCGCTCAGATCGGGCTTCTTGGCATTCTTTATTAAACCATGGCACTTTAATGCGGTTGTTTGAAGATGTTTTTGGGATGTACTCAGTGGCAATGTCTTGTAGAGTGTTTGTAAAAATAGATGATGGGTCGTCACTTCCATCAAAGACAGTGTCTTCTGTGAGTTGGACAGAACATTCGGCAGTAAAAGACAGCCAGTTTGCCTTGTTCAGGTTCCATCTCTGGGGGGAAGCTTCTTCCAATCCATCTATTTGAGACATCAAGATAGGGAAATGATCGCTACCACATGTGTCATCATAGACTTTAAATTCAAAGTCTAGAACAAGAGAGGTGTCGCAAATAACTAGATCTAGTATGGACTTGCATCCTGTTGCTGGATGGAGATATGTTGGTACTCCATCGTTTAAAACGCATAGATTACGATTGTCTAAAAAATCTTCTAGAATTCGTCCTCTCGTACTTAGAGAGTTGCTGCCCCATAAAGGGGAATGAGCGTTAAAATCTCCCATTAAAACAAAGGGAGCTGGAAGCTGATCAATAAGATTTTCAAGATCGTGCTTCGTGTAACATTTGGATGGTGACAGATATACACTGCAGAGAGTGATGGTTTTATCTAATGTCACTCGTGCTGCGACGGCTTGAATGTTTGTACATAGGTTGATCTCACTACAAAGTACACTTTTCTTAATCAAAAGAGCAACTCCCCCAGACGTGTTATTGTCTGAATGGTTTCTAAAAACATTGTATCCAGATACATTAAAATCTTTGTTTGGTTTCAGCATTGTTTCCTGTAATGCTGTAGCAACAGGATGAAATTTGTGTAAAAGTAGACATAATTCTTCATAGTTAGCTTGGACCCCTCTACAATTCCATTGAATAAAATTGGCTATGTTTGTTTAGTTTTAAGAAGTTTCTGCCTCCATACGCTCTTCGTCGGATAAACTCCCAAAATGATTGTATAGTGTGATGGGATTTTTCTCCATTTTTGGGGTGCGAGGCGATCTTTGGGGCCGAGTAACTTTTCCCTTGTCCGGAGGTGTTCGTGGTGTGGATTGAGTCAGGTCCACTACCTCCACTACCTCGACGGCCCCCTTCCTGTGAGTTGCCCTGTGAACGGGCTTCTGGGTTGGTGGTGAAGCGAACCTCACCAGGAGACCCCATAGGGTCCTCAATTGGGGTGGTGAAGCGAACCTCACCAGGAGCCCCCACAGGGTCTCCAGTTGGGGCGGTGAAGCAAACCTCACCAGGAGACCCCATAGAGTCTCCAGTGGGGATAGCCCCACCTGTGCTTTCATCTGTCTGTGTACAAATACTTTTGTTTCTTGTGGGCTCTGTCCTTTTCAACATGGACGGGCCTGCCTGGACACCCACAGACCTATACGAAATACTGGTCTGGGTGGGTGTTGACTTTGTTGCAGGTCTTTGACTGACTGCTGCCGCAAAACTTTTCTGGAAGGAAAAAACATTCGTTTTTTCAACCTCTTTCCTGGCGTCTGAGAAAGACATCTTTTTCTCCGTTTTTGTTTTTTGAATGGCCTGTTCAAACTTGTATTTTGGACATTCTCTGGAGGACGGGGAATGGTTTCCCTTACAGTTTGTGCAGGTGGGTGGTGATGTGCAGGGACCTTCGTGAGGATCTCCGCCACACCTCTCGCACACTGCCTTCTGTTTACATCCAGCCTTTGAATGTCCAAATCTTTGGCATTGGAAACATCTCATTGGTGATGGAATATACAAAGTCACTCTTATTTGAACAAATCCCACTTTTATTTTCTCAGGGATGGTTGGGGTACAAAAAGTGACGAAAAGGGTGTTGGTGGGTACTCTGATATCGCCCTTCCTGATCAACACCCGGTACACATCAATGACACCTTGATCCTTTAGACCTTCTTTTATTTCAGCCTCACTGAGGCCCTCCAGCTCTCGGCATCGGATGACTCCTTTGCTGGTGTTCAGGCCTCTGTGAGGACTGACCTTGACCGGTCTATCAACAAATTTCTGACCATTCAGACGGAGAAGACCATCTGATGCCTTTTTTGAAGGACATTCAATCAGTAGAGAACCATTACGAAGCCTCTTAATGTTGTCTATCGTTGATGATACTCCTGCAATAACCTTCTGTATCGCAAAAGGCGAAAGTTTGGAGATGGGCTGTGCCTCATCTGCTGTCTCAACAACAATGAAACGGGGCCAGGCCTCGCTGATGTTGTTCTTTGTTGCTCTGACTCGGACTTCATCGTCAGAGTCAGAGTCAACGCAGTATCTTCGTTTGTTTCCGTTTCGGGTGCTTGAAAAAAAAGAAGAAAAAGAAGAGGTGGCCATGTTTGGGGCCTTTATCTTCGTCGCATCTGATCCCCACCCACCACGGAGCCCAACAAGGGGACGCTTAGGTGGAGCGGTTATCCAACTCCAGAGCGCCAAGGATACAGATGGATATACGCAGCGATAAGAGGAAACATATGGTATCAATCTGTAATAGGAGATTTAACTCTTTCCAAGTGGAAACGGGTTAGGTAACAACTTGGCATAATGTTCGTCAACTCTTTCCAAGCGGAAACAGATTAGGTAACAACTTGGCATAGTGTTTGTCCCGACTACCGCCGCCCCCTCCTACCGCCGCTTGCTCCTTTAGCCAAAGGTCCGATGCAATATGCTCAAGACATATACCCAGACTTGACCAGCCGATTGATTGAAGCGGGTAAGCCTTTTTCAACCTCCTGTCTTAGATAAAGACTGGGCCAAAATGATGTGTTGGCGCTACAAAGTCGCAACTAAGTAAACCCCTCAATCATCAGGTCACCAGCCCAAACCGGTACAGGTCGCAGCGCACGGCAAACACGCTGGGTCTTAAGAAGACCACAGAGAAATAAGGATGTGGAAAAGAAGACTTTTGGGAAGTGAAATAAAGGTGACGGATCCAGTCAGGTAGAAATAAGACAGGAAAGGAATCAGAAAACTGCAGGGAATAGTAGGGAGAGTTTTTTGGAGGGAAATATAGGTGAAAGGACTGGTAAGGCAGAAATAAGACAAAAGAAGAGAAGTAAAGGGGTGGGGTAGCTTAGTGGAAACACTCCCGCCGCGTGAAGGCGACCCCATGGGAGCACAAAAAGAAGAGAAATAAAGGGGTGGGGTAGCTTGGTGATAACACTCCCGCCGCGTGAAGGCGACCCCATGGGAGCACCCATCCTGAACTCAGGTCAAAAATGAGTTACTTCCCTTAAACTGACGATAGCCGTGGATCGATGATTATCAGAATGTTTTTGGACCGTGGTGCGTTTTTGCGCTAGACCTAACTTTTAAAATCTCAATAATAAATTGACAGCTTGTTACACAAACATTCCTTAATCATAAAAGAATTCTTTTTTCATCAAGACAAGATCAGTGCAATTCGAAGTTGTGAAAGTTTGAAAAAAGAAAAGCCCGGCAGCAGGGTCACGCAAGGGTCGTAGCAGACGACGCCGGGTTTACGCGGCATATCGCCGTTCCTCTCAACAGTGAAAAGCCATCGCTAGAGTTCTTGTGAACCACAGCCGTTTGTTTCGTGCATAAAAACATGCTATTGAGTCGCATTCAAATGACTAACTGACGACTACATGTACATTGTGAAAAAAGGAAACTGGATCACACGGGTTCACGATGGCTCAGTGGTAAGATAAACCAAGCAAAAATAAATTCTTTGAAAATTGTTCGCTCTTTACGGAGGGCACCCAGGATGTTCTCAATCGGTGAGTGTTTAAATGGAAGGGTGTTTGTACTGTATGTAAAAGCCTGACCGTATCTGTGATGGTTTACGGGAGGCTTACTCTGTTCTGCTCTCTCGTCTCGAATCTGTTTTTGGCATTCACTCTACCGCTCTTCACTGGTTTAGTTCATATCTACAAGGCCGTAGTCAGTATGTGTCTGTCAATAATCTCTCATCTCCTCCATCTCCTCTCTGTTTCGGCGTTCCCCAGGGATCAGTTCTAGGCCCAGTTTTATTTGTACTATACACCACTCCTCTCTCTGCCGTCATCAAGCAACACGCAGTCAATCACTACCTCTTTGCAGACGACACACAACTCCAACAAGCATGCAAGCCTACAGAAATCCAAGCGGTGACGCACACTCTCCAAAACTGCACTTCAGATATTAAATCATGGATGACAAACAATATGCTCAAGTTAAATGATGACAAGACTGAATTTCTTCTTTTCTCTGGAGCTTCCTGTTCGACCACTTCCCTTCCAGCCTCCATCACAGTAGGTTCTAGTGACATTTCTCTCTCTGATAGTGCTAGGAATCTTGGGTTCATCATGGACTCCCACCTCTCAATGAAACAACACATCAAAAAAGTCTGTCAGACATGTTACTTTGAGATCAGAAGAATAGGTTCCATAAGAAAATTTCTCACTGTTGATGCCACTAAAACTCTCGTTACATCCTGCATTCTGTCCAGATTAGATTACTGCAACTCCCTTCTCATAGGCTGCCCTGACTCCACTCTCCAACCCTTGCAAAAAGTACAACACTCTGCTGCACGTCTCATTTTCAGAGCACAGCATCGACAACCCTGCACTCCTCTCATGAAAGAACTTCACTGGCTTCCTGTATCTGAACGTATTAGGTATAAAGCTGCCTGCTTCTGCTACAATATCATCTCTGAATCGGCACCTGCCTATCTTTCTGAACTGGTCTCTCTCTACACTCCCTCTCGCACCCTTCGTTCTTCTGATGATGCTCGACTTCTCTGTCAAGGTCGCTTTAAACGCAAGGCTCATGGCTTCCGCACGTTTTCATATTATGGACCTCAGTTATGGAATTCACTCCCCTTTCAATTACGTCACTCTCCATCCATTTCATCTTTTAAGTCCAATTTGAAAAATCACTTGTTCCAACAACACTACGGATAGTTCCTTAGTATAGAGTCTGGGGATGTGAGATGTGCATGATGTGTTGTTTGAATCTGACAGTGATTGTATGATTTTTGTATACATGTATTGTTGTCCCGCGCTTTGAACTTTTGATAAGGCGCTTTATAAATGCCCGTTATTATTATTATTATTATTACTGTGCCTTTAAGAGATCAATTTCTGTGCTTGCCCTTGAGTTGCTGTAAGATTTTAAGATGACTTATGTGAATTCTGGAGGATGTAATTTTGGTGCTACAAAGAACCGACGCGCTCACAAAACAAAACGAACACTAGAATTGGAAAATTAATTAAAGTTTTATTGTGAATATGGTCATACTTGTCAATGTCATATCAGGAATCAGCTCATAATATCAATATATAAAAAGCTAAACATAAACCTATGGACAGCTAAGTAACCTATATAGGAGTGTGGCGGAAAACTGATCTAAGTTTAGAATGTGAATTAAAGCTAAAATGTGAAGTAGAAAGGACTAGCTTGAGTGAGAGTGCAGAACAGTAGAGTGTAAAGCGTGGAGCATGGAGCGAGAAGCGCGGAGCGTGGAGCGAGAAGCGCGGAGCGAGAAGCGCGGAGCGGTGGAAACTGATAGAAAAGAAAAAACTAAACTTAGAATTCGAAACATCAAACTAAAAATCAAAGATGTCCTAAAAACATAAACATCAAAGATGGACGACAAAATGGCGGCCGAAACAAGATGGCGGCAAATCAATAAAAAATCACCAAGACAAAAATATGTTAGAAAAACCCTACATAGAATAAACGTAGGACACAGAAACGGAAAGAAGACAAAGAAACGGACAGAAGACACAGAGACGGAAAGAAGACAAAGAAACGGACAGAAGACACAGAGACGGAAAGAAGACACAGAAACGGACAGAAGACAAAGAAACGGACAGAAGACACAGAAACGGACAGAAGACAAAGAAACGGACAGAAGACAAAGAAACGGACAGAAGACACAGAAACGGACAGAAGACAAAGAAACGGACAGAAGACACAGAAACGGACAGAAGACACAGAAACGGACAGATGACACAGAAACGGACAGAAGACATAACAAACAAAGATTCGAAACGAAAATTACACGAATTCGGTAAGAAGAAACGGACAGAAATGGATACTCGCCTTTGACAGCATCAATATAACCTAAACAGGCTCAAGGCGAGCAACTAAAACAGAACATTACAAATTAACTTGAAAACTGGTCCCAGGAACAGAGCAAAACCCTATCTATACTAAAACACATGTAGTTCCCTGAACGGCTTCCCAGCAAGTGACAACAAATACAGGCTATCCACCACAGAGGTGAACTAAAAGTTACTACGCGTTACTACGGTTTTACTGTTGCAAAGCATGCGTCCCGTGCTATCCGGGGAAAATCTCCAGAGGCTAGCATGGTCCAGCGTGAGCCATACAGGCACATGAAAACAATATCAGAAAAACGTTACAATATTTAATGTCAGTAAAACAAAACAAAGGTCGTACCAGGACGCTCATACTTATAAAGAAAACTAGAAGATAAAGAGCGAGCTAGACCCGCACGCGAACCTACAGAGGTGGCTGCAAAATGGGAACAAATAGGGACAAAAGTGAAATAAGATAATAAAAGTGAAAGAACAAAAAGGGAAAGCCACCACCACGGAAAGTCGCATGCGAGTCAAGCTAGAAGCAAGACTAAAAAACACAAGCAAAACAAAAAGAATCTAAATACACAGAAGGCTCCTTAGCAGGGGCATTCACAATTTCAATTAACTTTGACTGAATGTCTTTTATTGTGATTATCTTCCTGCTTACTGAGCAAGATGTCAATCTTGATTGCATCCATCATTGACTGAAATTTCATCTGCCAACCTAGAAATGCTTGCAGAAAAGCATATCATTTCTTGAACAAGATATCTTGATCATACTTCCCCGTGTTGACCCCAGACAAAGAAGACATGAATAGGAGATGTGACCAAAGACATTCAAACTGTGGCAGGTTCGACCAGCTCGAGGTCATTACAAAGCATGAATGACTCATAACATGAAACAGGAATTTATTTGTTTGTGAAAGTCTGCTGGGTTTCTGGTGTGCTAGATTTTTTTTTATTTAAAAAAAAATTGTTTCTGGATTTTGTTAAACGCTGATTTAACAAAGTTTTTGTTTTTTGTTCAGGTGACACAAGGCTTCAACATATTGAAGATAGACTAGCCAGGAGCGAGAGACAAAATGAGAGGATTTTCACTATTTTGGAAAAGATCCTGCAAGAGCAGGCCGACATCAAACGGCTGCTTGGTCGACGTGCTGCTGCAGTGGACCCTGATCCTATGCCAGAGGGAATGGACCTACCTCTGGCAGATGTGGATGACCTGGAGAGGCATCTCCAAGACCCACAGCAGGAGTTGTCAGTGGTAGGTGGCTTTATTGATTGTACAGCATGGCTGTAGTTTGACTAAATCAACTGCTTGTGCAAACGGCTCAGTTTCAATAATTTGCCTCTTTTTCCTCATTCGGGCAAGCAACAAATGCAAATTGCCAACTGAACTGATTATTCCTTTCATGAAAATTTCAGCAGCTCTCACAAAAAGTTATGACATTATATACTGTTGTTGATGTACCTCACTTTGTTTTAAGCCCTGCAATGCTGTTCCTGATTATTTAGTCTGTGTAAATTGTATCGATAGAATGCGTTTAGATTTGTGTATTTGCCATTCAGAGTTGTGTCTTCCTCGGTAATACAGTTGACCTGCTGTGATTGTTTCAGATCCACGAGCTCAGTCTGGTTGGGGGAGCGGATGTTCGGTCGACCGCACATGCCTGCATGAGTAAGGTCCTGCACCGCAGACTGGCTGTGACATTTTGCTGGCAGGGCACACGGGGCGACCGAGGAAAGAGGGCCTTTAGTGGCCTGCGCCTCAAAGCCACTGTCACAAGTGAGTTTTTCAGAATTAATAATTCATCCTGCTCATGTCAGTAAGAAGCTGCATTTGTCAAAAGGTGGCCTAAATACCTTAGGTTTTTGTTTTGTTTTGTTTGTTTGCTTAACGCCCAGCCGACCACGAAGGGCCATATCAGGGCGGTGCTGCTGTGACATTTAACGTGCGCCACACACAAGACAGAAGTCGCAGCACAGGCTTCATGTCTCACCCAGTCACATTATTCTGACACCGGACCAACCAGTCCTAGCACTAACCCCATAATGCCAGACGCCAGGCGGAGCAGCCACTAGATTGCCAATTTTAAAGTCTTAGGTATGACCCGGCCGGGGTTCGAACCCACGACCTTCCGATCACGGGGCGGACGCCTTAAATACCTTAGGTGGTTTTGTAAGGGTTGTCAGATTTGTTGCTTATGAAGATGTACATGAAAGGTTGGGTGATTTGGTTATTTTCGTTTGAAGCAAATGTATTCTAGTTAAAGTTATTCCCCCCCCCCCCCCCTTAAGGCATGTGCGGCACTAAATTTAAACTTAGAGAATACAAGGAATAACTTCCTGAGAGCACGTGTTGAAATATCTCATCGATGAGGTTGTGTCCGGGGTGTAGCTGAATACGGTGTCCAAATTTGAAAAAGATCCACCGAGAACTTTGGCCGTGCATCGCGAACAGACAGACAGACACTAGTCGTATATATATATAGATGTATGGATGTTAGGCGCGTTTGATCGATCTGCGCGATCGCGCGATCGCGCTGCGCGTTTGGTGGATCAATCAAACGCGCACACATCGATCGATGTGTGCGCATTTGATCGATGCAAAGAATAGGCTACAAAGAATACAAGAATCGTTAAAACGCGCAGCTCTTATACTTGCGCATTTGGACGATCTGTCACAAAGTAAGTCCCTACCACACACACACATCGCACGCCGGAAGTGAAAAGTTTCAAATACAGGAATGTTCCGAAATATACCCCAACAACGTTTTTGATTTGTTTGTTGTCAGGCCTCTCAATCTTTCAAACAGTCTCTCTCTCTCTCTCTCTCTCTCTCTCTCTCTCTCTCTCTCTCTCTCTCTCTCTCTCTCTCTCTCTCTCTCTCTCTCTCTCTCTCTCTCTCTCTCTCTCTCTCTCTCTCTCTCATGATCTTATTCTTACATTACTATTATTGCGTGTGTCTCCGTTTCATCATAAAAAGTTTGTTCCTATGTATTCCCATTTCGATTATAACCATTTTGCTTAGATCAGGACTAGCTGGAAAACAGGTCCTACGGACCTAATGCTATCTTTCCTGTAATAAAGTTCTATGTCTCGACATGTATTTCTCTCTCTCTCGACTGTATACAGAGATAAGAACAGCCTCGATTTCACCTAGATCCTGCCTAAAAACAATGTTCAGACCTCATGTTCAGACTCGGCGTAATGATTCCGAAAGGACTACTTTTTAGCGGTCAAGTTCAGTCGTCCGCATACTCAAAAGTGAAAAAAAAGATGAAACGTTGTGCTACAGTATCGGAGGATGAACTGTCGAAGAAGAAAAAGAATCTCGTGCCAACCACTACGCAGAAGACCATCCGAGTTGTCCAGAAGAAGTTATGAAACACGTCACGTTCCAAATCAAAAGAGACATTCTATTCTCTTTCGTCACTATTCTTGGTTTACGGTACCATTCGGCGGCTTTGCTACGAGTATGCCATAGTCTTGGTTGGCCGAGACCTTGAGGTGGAATGCGAGTGATTAGGTTTGTTGATTTTGCTCGGAGAAGTGGTCCGTGTTCAAGCAAGTTTCTTTCTCCTTAGAACACAAAATCTAAGACCAGTGAATGTCGAGATATATATGTTAATTGGATCTGTGATCCAAACATGCCTTTTGGTCAATCTCGATGGCAGTTTATTCCACTCGCCCTACGGGCTCGTGGAATAAACTACCATCTCGATTGACCAAAAGCTATGTTTGCATCACAGATCCAATTAACGTATAATGTTTCAATGTTTCTCTCTCTCTCTCTCTTAGTCTCTCAGTCTCTCTCTCTCTCTCTCTCTCTCTCTCGCTCGCTCTCTCTCTCTCTCTCTCTCTCTGTCTCTCTCTTAGTCTCTCTCTCTTCTCTCTCTCTCTCTATCGCTCTCTCTTCTGTCTCTCTCTTAGTCTCTCTCTCTCTCTTCTCTCTCTGTCTCTCTTAGTCTCTCTCTCTCTCTCTTAGTCGCTGAGTCTCTCAGGCTCTCTCTCTCTCTTAGTCTCAGTCTCTCTCTCTCTCTCTTCTCTGTCTCTCTCCTCTCTGCTCTCTGTCTCTCTCTCTTCTCTCTCTCTCACACACACTTTCTCTCTCTCTCAGTCTCTCTCTTAGTCTCTCAGTCTCTCCCCCCAATCCCTCCTTCCTCATCTCTGTCCATTCCTCTGACATCTCATGAAAACAGCTGAACTTTTAAATCATTTGCTATTAAAGGACAATTAAACACTCAATGAGCTAATACATGTGAAATGGATGATCAGGTGCAACCTCGACGCATATATATACCTGTGATGTGATGTCTTTGAGGTAGTCTAAGTGTTTGGTACAATATAATCCCATTTTTTCTTCTTTTTTAAAATGTCTTACAGATTGTTGTTTAGACACTTATAGCTAGGCCTACTTCCGGTCATAACGTCATTGCAGACGTGTGTGTGCGTAGTATGGTGATTTGTGAGACGGATCGTCCAAATGCGCAAGTATATAAGAGCTGCGCGTTTTAACGATTCTTGTATTCTTTGTATTGATCAAACGCGCACACATCGATCGATGTGTGCGCGTTTGATCGATCCACCAAACGCGCAGCGCGATCGCGCGATCGCGCAGATCGATCAAACGCGCCTAACATGGACTTTTGTTTATTCAATCGTTTGTTTATTTTAATGCTTGCTTGGTAGCTTGCGTACCTGTATGCTGGTTTTGTTTGAATGTTTGTATCACGCCTTGTCCACAGCACCTGTTTGTGTTTTGTATTTGTTTGTATATGTTCCTTGATTATTTTATCCTTATTTTGCAGGGATGAAACAAGATGTTTCCCAGTATTGTTCCAAGTGCAAGGTATGCTTTGCTGAGAATCCAAAAGTCATTAACAAAGTCCCCCCTCTACATCCAATTCCGGTTCCAGACCACGTTTGGGATTTGTTGGCATTGATCTCATTGGCCCATTGCCGGAGACCCCGCGCGGGAACAAGTACATCGTCGCGGTAACAGACTATTTTTCTAAGTGGCCCGAAGCTGATGCAATGCCAAACAAGAGCGCTGCGTGTGTAGCAGATTTTCTCACCAAAGTTGTATGCCGGTATGGCTGTATGAAAGCCCTCATCAGCGAACAAGGACGAGAGTTTGTGAACGAAATCATAGAACGCCTTATGATCAACTTTGACACAGACCATCGCGTGTCCTCCGCTTACCATCCTCAGACAGGGAGTCAACGCGAAAGAGACAACCGGACGTTGAAAAATGCTTTGGGCCCACAACGTGCTGCCTTCTTGTTCAGCTTGGCAGCGGCAGTCTTCTTAAAAATAGAACACTTCGACGTCTTACATGAGATCTATCTGACACGCTTGCTCAACTGGGTTGGGGCGGGGATATAGCTCAGTTGGTAGCGCGCTGGATTTGTATTCAGTTTGTTTGTTTGTTTGTTTGTTTATTTGTTGCTTAACGTCCAGCCGACTACGCAGAGCCATATCAGGACGAGGAAGGGGGGGATGAAGGGGGCCACTTGTCAAGCGATTCCTGTTTACAAATGCACTAACCCATTACTTGTGTCCCAGCAGGCTTTAGTAAAACTAAATTAATACCTACTGGAAGATTACCAGTTTCCAGTATGTTAAAATAGGCTTAACCTATCTACTGCTGGACTTACATCAGAACACTAACAGATTAAACTATACATGAATCGCGAGACAAGCGGCAAGAAAAGAGATTTTTGGAAAAAATACAGGTGAATGAGCAAGAAGGCAGAAAAAAGAAAAGAATTCATGAAGAAAAAGAGAGCATGACATGAAAGAGGAACCAAAAATCTACCTAATAGCAAACTAGAAAGCTCCTGCGGTTCCAAAAACAGGAGGGGCCTTTAATTTCATAACCGCAGTGCCCCACTGCGGGATTGTATTCAGTTGGCCGCTGTCAGCGTGAGTTCGATCCCAGGTTCGGCGGAAATTTATTTCAGAGTCAACTTTGTGTGCAGACTCTCTTCGGTGTCCGAACCCTCCCCCCGTGTACACTACATTGGGTGTGCACGTTAAAGATCCCACGATTGACAAAAGGGTCTTTCCTGGCAAAATTGCTTAGGCACAGTTAATAATTGTCTACCTATACCCGTGTGACTTGGAATAATAGGCCGTGTAAGGTAAATATGCGCCGAAATGGCTGCAATCTACTGGCCGTATAAAATTTCATCTCACACGGCATCACTGCAGAGCGCCTAGAACTGTACCCACGGAATATGCGCGATATAAGCGTCATTGATTGATTGATTACTTTCCTTGCGCACCTCTCTTGTGATGGAAAGAATAAATACCATTAGAACCCGCCATTTTTGGAATCCGGTCAGAGTGAAATGCGGGGAAGGGAACGCAAAGGTTTGATCAAATTGAGGTTTTGAAACTCCTTAAACAGTCGTTTGAACATTACAGTGGACCCATTATAAGATAAGGCACATGAGGTCTCGAGCAAGGGAGGAGCTACACAAGGTGCGACACAAGGAGCTACACCGGCGAAGCAGTGCAGGTTCATGGCGGGAGATGTAAGAGGGCAAGATTTCCAGGAACAATCGGAAGAAGATGAGAACAGACATAGGCAAGAACTTCTAACCGAAAGTCGCAAGAAGAAACCGGACAAAGGCCACATAATGATGCTTCTACAAAAAACAAGGTCCCACCGAGCACAACTGATCCGGCCGGACCAGCTCTGTCGCGGTTGTTATGGAGCACTACCCATGTCTGAGAGAGAGATCCTACGTATGTTGATTATTTTTTGTTATTGTCGAGGAGACGGTTTTTTATGCTTTACACCTTTTGTGAGTTTTGATTCTCCAAGTCGGACTGACGTCACAAGTAAACCGGAAACCACGTGACCTCCCTGACTACAGAGAGCGTGGTTGAAAGAAGCACACTCAGACTCAGACAAAATGTCGTACGACTATCAAGAAGGGTTGCCTGTTGAAGCCAGAACAAGGTATTTGGCTAAGCTGGAGTTGGTTGGAGTGGATAAGTGTCCTTTTAAGGAACCAGCCGACGCGTGGACAAACAATCCCAAACAATGGCCGACGTTGGAATACCACGATGTGTACAACTATTTGATCAAAAGTCCACGTAAGTTCAAATTTATACTTTGATCGTTTTTCTTTACTGAAAACTACAATGCTTTTCTTTGTGTTCATTGCCAGTCGATTATTTTTACCTTTTACACGTTTCAGTAGATACATGTACCTAATTAATTTCATAACATGACTTGTATAACGATGCTACATTGTTATTATTTGCAACGTAGTTGTTCCATTGATTCCTCAGTTCACGGAATTTTTCTTCCCTCAAAGTTGCACACGTTTTTGCTTGACTGATGCTTTTTTACATCCAGCCCTCGCCCATGGGAGGGTTTAATCTAATGATAATACGTTTTAAAAATGTTGGAATATCAATTAAAGAAGTAATAAAAACAAACGATGAACAAGCAAACGATTAACAGACTAAAAAAAAAATATATATATATACATACAAGCGAACATGACATATTATTGTCAAAGGCATAATGAAAACTGTACCTGTTTGCTTATGCCACTACCCTCGTAAATAAAGAATTTGTCATTGTCTCTCTCTCATGCGCCCACATTAACGTGAAAGCTCACATATATTTGAAACTGACCCAAGGGTTATTGCTGTCTTGTACTGAGCAACGTTAAGTCTGACCTGACCTCACTCTAACTCTCTTTCTCTCTCTCTCTTATATTTTGTTTTGTTTGTTTGCTTAACGCCCAGCCGACCACGAAGGGCCATATCAGGGCGGTGCTGCTTTGACATATAACGTGCGCCACACACAAGACAGAAGTCGCAGCACAGGCTTCATGTCTCACCCAGTCACATTATTCTGACACCGGACCAACCAGTCCTAGCACTGACCCCATAATGCCAGACGCCAGGCGGAGCAGCCACTAGATTGCCAATTTTAAAGTCTTAGGTATGACCCGGCCGGGGTTCGAACCCACGACCTCCCGATCACGGGGCGGACGCCTTACCACTAGGCCAACCGTGCCGCTCTCTCTTATACGCCCACGTGAAAGCTCACATATTTGAAACTGACCCAAGGGTTATTGCTGTCTTGTACTGAGCAACGTTAACGGTCTGACCTCACTCTAACTTTGTGAACATTATTGATCCTTTGGCTTAACAAAAAGCATCGCTCCTTCATGCTGAAGGCATTTTCTACTGACCAGCGCCTCAGAGTGGAAGTTTCGTTCATCATTAGTCAGGATGCCTCGTGGTTTTACACAACGATCTAACATGATGGGTCCAAGATGTTTTGTGAAGGAGCACGCCTTTATTTGATTTAAATCTTTCTTTTAAGGGCAAAATCCTAAGTTTTTTTTATAATCGTCGAAAACAAGAATGGATTGTTTTAATAGAACTGATTTGTGTGGATCAAGAAAGTGTTTTATTCTGTTTAACAACTATATTTCCCTCGACATGGTTTTACACAACGATCTAACATGATGGGTCCAAGATGTTTTGTGAAGGAGCACGCCTTTATTTGATTTAAATCTTTCTTTTAAGGGCAAGATCCTAAGTTTTTTTTATAATCGTCGAAAACAAGAATGGATTGTTTTAATAGAACTGATTTGTGTGGATCAAGAAAGTGTTTTATTCTTTTTAACAACTAAATTTCCCTCGACATGGTTTTACACAACGATCTAACATGATGGGTCCAAGATGTTTTGTGAAGGAGCACGCCTTTATTTGATTTAAATCTTTCTTTTAAGGGCAAAATCTTAAGTTTTTTATAATCGTCGAAAACTAGAATGGATTGTTTTAATAGAACTGATTTGTGTGGATCAAGAAAGTGTTTTATTCTGTTTAACAACTATATTTCCCTCGACATGGTTTTACACTTCTGCTATTGCACCGTTGCCAATGAATAAGGAATGAGGATTGTTCTTAATGTTTTGTCTTTTTTGCCTTGTTGTAATTAACATGTATTTGGTCTTGTGGGGGTGAACGCCCAGCCGACCACGAAGGGCCATATCAGGGCGGTGCTGCTTTGACATTTAACGTGCGCCACACACAAGACAGAAGTCGCAGCACAGGCTTCATGTCCCACCCAGTCACATTATTCTGACACCGGACCAACCAGTCCTAGCACTAACCCCATAATGCCAGACGCCAGGCGGAGCAGCCACTAGATTGCCAATTTTAAAGTCTTAGGTATGACCCGGCCAGGGTTCGAACCACGACCTCCCGATCACGGGGCGGACGCCTTACCAATAGGCCAACCATGCCGGTACAGTACTTGTTACCATGACCATTGTGTGGAGTGTTAGTAAATTTTGCCTTGAACTTGTAAATGTTTCTTCCTTCTGTGTAGATACAATTCTTGGGAGCCAGAAACCAACATATTGGATGTGTGTTTGCTGCAAGAGTTTGCTTCAAGTGCGAAGTAAGTATATTTACAGGGCTGTACCACAACATTTTGGGGCACAAAGGCAATTGGGTAGTAAACTGCAATTTTGAGGTAGCCAGTCGGATTTGAAGATACAGGGATGAAAAAGGTTCGGCATTTTGGGCCAGTCCGGCAATTTAAAAATCCTGTCCGGCATTTTCTCTTTTTTCTTTTTAAAGGCGGATTTCGTTTTGGGTAGCAAAAAATCGTTGCACCGGTTTTCTTTTCAATTATTTTTTGTCGATACTGGCACTAACCCCCCCCCCCCCCCCCCCCCCCCCCCCCCCCAAGAAGCCCGGCCTTGACGTCAACGAGTTGAATAACTACCGTCCTGTGTCCAACCTGCCCTTCCTCTCCAAGCTTCTGGAGCGTATCATCCTGGAGCAGTTGAGCGCCCACCTGTCTCGGAACTCGCTGATGCCAGTGTACCAGTCAGCGTACCGCCCTCACCACAGCACCGAGACGGCGCTCCTGCGAATCACCACGGACCTCCTGAACGCAACAGATAGCGGTCTCGTCTCTGCCCTTGTGCTGCTGGACCTTTCCGCGGCCTTCGACACGATCGACCATCAGCTACTCGTCGATCGCCTCAGTTCCACGTTCGGCATTCACGACACCGCCCTCTCTTGGTTCCGGAACTACCTCCAGAACCGCTCTCAGACTGTCACCACTGATTCGTTCTCTTTTCAGCCTGTCCCTGTCCGCTTCGGCGTCCCACAAGGGTCTGTCCTCGGCCCTGTCCTTTTCACCCTGTACACCCAACCCCTCTCCCTGGTCATCGAACGCCACGGCTTGAACTACAACTCCTTTGCCGATGACACGCAGCTCCAGAGCAGCGCCAAGCCGGAGGACGTTGACCATCTCCTGGGATCCATCTCCAGTTGTTTCACTGACATCAAGAACTGGATGACTGAGAAAAAGTTGAAGCTGAACAGTGAGAAGACAGAGGCCCTTCTCGTTCGAACACGACAGAAGATTGCTTCCCTCACTGTGACCGACCTCCAGCTGGATGACGCGACTGTTCCATTCTCCCTTGCTGTCAAGAGCCTTGGCGTCTTTCTCGACTCCACTCTCTCCATGCAGACACACATCTCCTTCATCATCAAGACCTGCTTTTTCCACCTACGACGCATCGCCTCCATCCGTCGCTACCTCACCCACGACGCCTGTGTCAAGCTGGTTGTCTCCCTCATCTTTAGTCGTCTGGACTACTTCAACTCCCTTCTGGCTGGCCTCCCCGCCTCATCCATTCATGGCCTACAACGAGTCCAGAACGCTGCTGCCAGGCTGACGTTGAGGAAGACGAAGCGAGACCACATCACCCCCCTACTTCGCTCCTTGCACTGGTTCCCTGTCAACACCCGAATCTCCTACAAACTGTCCACTCTGGTCTACAAGTGTCTCAACGACTGCTCCCGAGTACCTTAAATCCTCCCTGGACCTGTACACTCAGCCCTCCGACCGTCCCCTTCGTTCTGCTGCTGACCCACTCCGCCTTCACATCCCTCGCTCGAAACTCGCATCTGCTGGTCAGCGTGCATTTCCCTCCGCAGGCCCCTCCGTCTGGAACTCCCTGCCGCTTGAACTTCGCCAGAGCCCCTCTCTTGACGCGTTCAAGAGTAGGTTGAAGACTCAGTTCTTCCCGTAGCTGGCTGCGACTTTCATGTTCGACAGTGATGTGTTGTGCCCCAAAAGACATTCTTGTGCTGTGCTCTGTGAGAGGTGTTTTCTTTGTGTTTGATATTATTTTGTTTGGACCTAGCTATTGATGTGTACATTGTTGTTAAACAGTTGTTTGTTGTATGTTTATCAGGGTTTGCTAGTGTGTGATAGGGTTTGTATCCGTCTGTAGATGTCAGTTTCTTTGTTAGTCCTGTGTTGACAACTCTTCGACAAGCGCTTAGATCTGTACCCACGGAATACGCGCTATATAAGCTTCATATTGATTGATTGATTGAAGGCAAGGAGTTGAGGGTCGTCACACCTGTTAAACTTCCGTTTTGTTGCCTAGGCTGGAAAATGGATGCACGCTGGATAAAAAATAAATAAAAAAGCCGACCTACCAACCCTATTTGTTTTCACTATATACAGACATATTATTTTTTCGTCCTAATAGATTTTTCACTGGTTGCCAACATTTTATTGTTTTTTTACTCGTTGCCTGTTGAAACTAAATTGACTGTCAGATCTATTCTGAGAAAACATTCTGACTGTTTACTGGGTTGTTGTGACCTGGGTTTTTTCTTGTTCACAGCCAACAAGAACCCCCAGCAGCAGTGACAGCAGCTCTGATGAAGATGAACCACCATCCAAGAAGCCAGCAGCAGCCGTGAAGGTAGCAACGCCCAACAAGGCAGTGGCAGCCAAAAACGCAGCCAGCTCAAGCAGTGAAGATGAACCACCATCCAAGAAGCCAGCAGCTGTCATGAAGGTAGCAACGGCCAACAAGGCAGTGGCAGCCAAAAACGCAGCCAGCTTCAGCAGCTCAAGCAGTGAAGATGAAGCACCAGCCAAGAAACCTGCAGCCTCGCCGGTTAAGAAACCAGTAGTAGCAGCCTCACCCAAGACAGTGGTGGCAGGTGCAAAGAAGAAAGACAGCTCTTCTTCCAGGTAATAAGACTGAACAGTTGGTTGGGATTTTTTTTTTTTTTTTTTTGGGGGGGGGGGGGGGGGGAGAAATAAAATGAATGCACACTGGGCACAAAAAAAAGACTGACCTACCGACCCTATTTTTTTTTCACCATGTAACCGTAAACTCCTCCCCATGTCTGTTCCCTTCCTCCCTTGACGGCATACGATGCCCAGCTCCACAAATTGAATTGGTTGACACCTCTTTCTTAGCCTTCACACTGCACTCCGCTCCCATCCAATCTGTGACTTGGGACCGCGTACGAGATGCCACATCAAGCGATGAAAACATGTTCCTACTGTCATCGATTATTGACAATGGCTTCCCGGACAACCGTCAAGACCTTCCTCCATCACTGCGGGACTTCTTCCAATTCCGCGAAGACCTCTTTACACTCCACGGGGTAATACTCTACAAAGAGCGAGTGGTCATCCCACCGTCACTTCGTCCTGAAGTCCTCGCCGCACTGCACGCTGCGCATCAGGGGGTGACCTCTATGAACTTGAGGGCCGAAGCATCGGTATTCTGGCCAGGAATCACACCTGACATCACTGCCGTGAGAGCTAACTGCACCCACTGCAACCGCATTGCACCCTCTAACCCCAGTGCCCCACCCACACCGCTCTTAACCCCAGAATACCCCTTCCAATACATCTGTGCTGACTTCTTCCACGACAAGGGAGCAAACTACGTTGTCATTGCTGACAGATATTCCAACTGGCGCATTGTCGAAAGATCACACGCTGGCGGAACTGGGCTTGTTACATGTCTACGTCGAGCATTTGTGACCTATGGAATCCCTGAGGAAGTAGCATCAGATGGCGGGCCGGAATTCACCTCCAACGAAACCAGACAATTTTTGAAAAACTGGGGTGTACACCACCGATTGTCGTCGGTAGCCTTCCCGCACAACAATTGCCGGGCAGAAGTGGGCGTCAAAACTAGCTGTCAAGCGACTAATCACTGACAACACCACCCCCAATGGTGACCTTGATACAGATGCCTTTCAAAGGGCCACGCTACAGTACTGAAACACCCCTGACCGCAACACCAAACTATCCCCTGCCATGTGCATCTTTGGCCATCCAATCAGGGACTTCATCCCCATACTCCCAGGAAACTACCAACCACACCGCACATGGCGTGAAACACTGGCCGCACGAGAGTCCGCCCTACGCAACCGCCACATGCAAAACTGGGAACGATAATCCGAAAGGACAAAACGACTGCCACCCCTCAAAGTTGGCGACTACGTCCGAGTCCAAAATCAGGTTGGACCCCAGCCACTCAAGTGGGACAAGACTGGGACAGTGATCGAGGTTCGCCAATTCGACCAATATGTGGTAAAAGTAGATGGATCAGGCAGAGTCACTCCACGCAACCGCAAATTCCTCAGGAAATACTCACCTGCTATCCTCCCCTCTCCCACAAGAACAATCACCATTGACATGCCCCTTCCCACTCAACCCATTGCACCCAGTAAAATCACTCCGCAAACAGCACAGCATGGGACCTCGGGCAATGTGATCCCACCCCCTGTCAACCTTCCCCAAGCACCCACTTGTGCGAACCATGACCAACCCTCCCAAGACGCCGTGAGCCCAACACCTCCTACACCCCAACTTTCTTTATTTCTTTCTTTCTTTATTTGGTGTTTAACGTGGTTTTCAACCATTCAAGGTTATATCGCGACGGTTTCTTTATTTGGTGTTTAACGTCGTTTTCAACCATTCAAGGAAGGCGACCCCATGGGAGCAAACCTCTAAAATTCTTATATCTTTTAAACAATACTGCAAATAAGTGAGTTTAATTGAATTTGCTGTGTGCTTGTTTCAGGGTCAGTGCCAACAAACTACGGGCCCTTCAGGACCATTTTAAGAAGAATGGCTCGACACCTCGAAAGTTAAGACTTTAAAATTGGCAATCTAGTGGCTGCTCCGCCTGGCGTCTGGCATTATGGGGTTATAGTGCTAGGACTGGTTGGTCCGGCCCTTCGTGGTCGGCTGGGCGTTAAGCAAGCAAAAAAACTAAACCTCGAAAGTTGAAATCTGGAGGGCGCAAAAGCAACACAAACTCCCTCAGCCTGGAGGACACACAGCGCGTGCTCAACTTCATAAAGCAGTATGCAGAGGACCATGCTGTCAGTCTGCCGGGCTGTGTCCCAGATTTGTTTGTTTGTTTGCTTAACGCCCAGCCGACCACGAAGGGCCATATCAGGGCAGTGTGTCCCAGGTTTCAAGCGAGCCAACATACAGCCGCTACCCTCATCCACCCCGAAGCGCCGTGTCTACAGGCACTATGCAGATATTGCAGCAAGGGCAGGTGAGAGCAGAGCAACATAAACATCATCAATATATAAACAAATCGTTGATGACACAACCATTTGTCGAGGGTAGCATAGGCACCCGGTCTGCTCGTCCTGATATGGCTCTGCGTAGTCGGCTGGACGTTAAGCAACAAATAAACAAACAAACAAACCCGGTCTGCTCCCCGCCTAAAAAAGGCCAGTGCCGTTCCGTTTTCGAGGGACTGCGTGGGTTTCATTTCGGAGTTTTCCTTCTCCTAGACGAGTTTCCTTCCATGGATGATGAGCCTCCTCTACCCTCGTTTTGAATTCAGAGTGGTCTTCTCTTAGGATAGCTGCCTGCCAGGGTTGACGAGCCTATCCTGCCCGGCTATTTGACCCATAGCTGGAGGTTGGTTCGTGGGCACCTGGGCGTTTCCACACACCGGTGGGCCCGCATGCCGCACGTCTAGAGGCCAACCTCCTCCGAGTCTTTGTAGTCCAGCCTGGGGCCTTGCGGTACCCAGTTTACGCCTGTCGCCGCAATGGAGGCACTACATAGGGCTTGTTGTGGAGAGGTTATTGTACTGGCAGGAGAGACTGACGCATTCTGCTCTCTTTTCGCATTGTCCTAAAAAGGACAGACGGTGCTAGCCAGCGGTGAGGGCTGAAAGCGAGAAGTGACAAGCACAAGACACTTCGCCAACACACTAGACACGTCACACAACCGTTTGTGGAGCAGTATGTTGGCTTGCAAAGTTTCATTTTTTTAATAAAATGTTGGCATGTTGGTACATGAACAATTTAATCAGGAGTTTAAATCATGACCCCGTAATTTAAACTTCGAAAGAAGGGAAAACAATTAATAAGGACACTGAATGAAAAACTCTCCTCCCCCACCCCCTCCTCATCCCTTTCAAAATTACACTTATTAGTTTGTATGGCATCATTGCTTGTGTTCAAAAATAAATAATAATTACAGATTTATTTGTAATAACACTGCAGGGCACTGTGCATTCAATGTGTATGTGTGTTATTCGTTTGTTTCTACATTTTTTTTATTTCTTCAAAACTAGATTCAATTAATTTTAGTCATAACATTTCAAAGATAGAATTACTACAAGTCACACCTTGCATTGTGTCTGGACAGAAATATGCATTACTTTTTGTTGACTTAAGCATTCCCACAGAGAACTACATGGGTTTTGGGCGTTCACAACCTGGACTTGGCTTTACATGAAGACTGATATTTGTTTCTTCTTCAGGACACCCCTGAGTTGTTTGCCGCATCAACATTATTCACCAGGCTGTGTCAGCTATGCATCATAATTGTTGACCAACTATTAGCGAAGGAAAGTGAGTGATCGTGTTATGTGAAGATTGATAAATTGTTCCAGGACACCCTCAAGTTGTTGCCAAGACAACCTTCAACAGGCTGTGGCGTGAGCTCTGCCCATTCCCATTCATCGTGGTATGCAGACCAATGACGGATTTGTGTTGGAGGTGCTAAAACAACAACACCAAGATATTTCGCAGTGCAAACCTGACCGACGAAGAGAAGGGTGAACTTATCCTGGAGCAACAAGGACACTTGAGTATAGTGGTTGCAGAGCGTCAATTCTACAAGGATGAAATAGCCCAGTGCAAGACGGCTGTCCAGGGGCTTGAATTGACCGCTCTCACGGAGACAGCCCCAAACTCACGCCCCATTGCTGTTCATTATAGCTTTGATTTTGCGCAGCAGGTGCATCTTCCAAGTAACGCTGCACAACCGGGCCCAATGTATTTCCTGGTGCCGAGGAAATGTGCCATCTTCGGTGTCAACTGTGAGGCCATCCCTCAACAAGTCAACTTTCTTGTCGACAAAAGCGTCAACTGCAGTAAAGGGTCCACTGCTGTAATCAGCTACTTGCACTTCTTCTTCGAGAAATACAGACCAGGAGAGCAAGTGCTCAGTCTGCATTGTGACAACTGTTCAGGGCAGAACAAAAATAACTTTGTAATGTGGTACCTGATCTGGCGCGTCATGAAAGGCCTTCACACAGAGATCAATGTACACTTCATGCCAGCCGGGCATACAAAGTTTGCCCCCGACAGGGCCTTTGGCCTGCTAAAGCAGTGTTTCCGGCGATCCCAGGTGTCCTGCCTCAATGATTTGTGCGAGGTCGTGCGAGGTCGTGCGAGAGAGCACAGCAGTGAGCCAAGTTAACATTCCACAACTAGTCGGCAGGGAGGATGGCTCTACTCTTGTCAACACGTATGACTGGCAGACCTTCAAGCCGGCGTTCAAGCGCCTGCCTGGCATGCTGAAGTTTGCCCACTTCAGAATGTCACACCAGCACCCTGGCTGTGTCTTTGTGAAGATGTCTTCTCTCTCTCTCTCTCTCTATCAGTCGGTTTTCAGTGGGAACATTTTGCTTGCACTTTTTTTCTTTAGTTTTATCTTCAATTAAATTGTATATTTATTGCATGGAGGACAATCGACTTCAACAATTCAGATTCGTTTGAAATATTCATGTTTTAATGAGATTGATCTTTCTTTCTTTATTTGGTGTTCAATGTCGTTTTCAACCACGAAGGTTATATCGCGACGAATGAGATTGATGTATCGTTCATATTTAAGTTCACTCAAGTAACCACAAATAAAACCCAAGTGAGATCAGTACTCTGTGACTTATTGTTTCGGTTCGTAAAAATGAACTTTAATAATGATACTTAAAATATCAAGTTTGTGCTTTACAAACTAAGACAATGAATTATTTGAGAGAAGGTTTAAGTTGCACATGGCTTTTAGTAAGTTGTTATACACCCATTGGCATTATGTATTTTATGGAAGAGCATGGATAATTTTGACTGCTTCACGAAGAAAACCGCGAGTGGTGCTCGTTTGTCAACAACCACTGACAGTTGGTGATTTTTGTCTCAGTTTTTTTTTTTACCCTTTCTATTTTTCCTGACCGATTTTAGTTGAGTTTTTTGCGAGAGAATGTTTGGATCAAAATGGCTGACTTGGATTGTTCATCTTCATCATCTTTTCATGGATTCGACCGCGCTGACATTCGGAACTTCGGCAACCCTGCTGATGTGTTAGGCCTAGCAGATTCAGGTCAAAGTGACATTTCTGTGTCAAGTGTGCACACTGCCGATTTATCTGACTTTTCATCCGGAATTTCGGACATTCCATTGAGTAGCAGCGACGATGACATTGACAGTGATGCAGAGTGGACGGACACGATCGATGACTGGAGTGAAGATGAGTTTTCTGGGAGTGTTGGTCCTAGAATCCCCCTTCCCTTGACTGCAGCCCCCATTGACTACTTCCAACAACTCTTTCCCGATCGATTGTTCGCTGATATTCGCGACGAGACCATCCGGTATGCCAGGCAGAAAGGCGATGCAACTTTCGATACATCAGTGGCGGAGCTCAAGGCCTACATGGGGATTTTATTTCTCATGGGGTGATTGGATTACCCAACTACAGGTGCTATTGGAGTAGTAGAAAAGAACTGAGACAGCCTGTGATTGCTGATGTGATGAGTTGCAATCGATATGAGATGCTGACCTTATGTGCATTGTCCAAAGTTCTCACTCGTCTCACTCTGGTGTTGTAAAAATTCTCTCTTGTCTAACTATCTTTTGCATGAAATTTTATCTTTGTTCGTCTTCACTTTTCTAAATGTGTGTAATAAACAGATTGCAAAGGAAGTTGCAACTGGCAAGCACAACAAAAACCTGGAGAATTCGCAAACTTGGGAGCATTTTCGTAATCAACATCTGACGCCCGCTTGCGCCTAAAATCCTGACAAAATTTTAAAAGCAAATAACAAAGCGTCCATGCAAAAAGGCTTACAATATATGTGACAGTTGAAAGAAGTCAGTAGAAGTGCAGGTTTACATAAACACTGTTGTGTGTGTGTGTGTGTGTTTTTATTTTTATTTTTTAAAATTTTTTTTATGAATGTGACAGTTGATATTTGACAGTTGATATTTGACAGTTAAAACAAGTCAGTAGAAGGGCAGGTTTACACATAAACACTGTTGTGTGTGTGTGTGTGTGTTTTTTTGTTTTTTTTTTGTTTGTTTTGAATGTGACAGTTGATATGTGACAGTTGAAACAAGTGAAAAAAAAAGTGCATAAACACTGTCGTGTGTGTGTGTGTGTGTGGGTTTTTTTATATTTTTTTTTAGGGTGACAGTTGACATGTGACAGTTGATATGTGACAGTTGAAACAAGTGAGTAAAAGTGCAGGTTTACATAAACAATGGAATGTTCTGTTTGTTTGTCATGAATACAAAGAATGAAACACCTTGGTTTGGTTTTGACTCTTTATTTTTAAACTGTCACCTGTAATTAATACACTTAACGGCTTTTTACAACTAAGGTTAATCTTCAAAAATGTCTAAACTTCCAATTAACATAATCAGCATTCATATTTGAACATCTAAAAAAAATGTGGATTAAAACCATTCACAAACAAAAAAGAAATGATTTATTTACTGAACCACCTCTGTTTTACACAATTTAGTCAGAAAATAACAGGATCAGGGAAGAGAAAGCTTCAAAGTCTTATAGGACACTTAGAGTTAAGATGATTCCTTGTTGTCAGTAAACGTACGTTCTTCATATTGACTGCCCTGATCGTCTCGTGTATGTTAGTTGTTGACATTATTTGGCTGTCGTTTAATTGCTCATGCTCATCATGTTCATCTTTATGAATTCGTGTTAACCATTTCATTACCCCATTCATCGTCACCCCCAACTTACACCCTACTTGGGACTATTAAATATTTTCATTATTTTACATCGGTGTTTTTGTGTGTTGTGAAGTGTGGCTAAAGTTTTTAAGTGAAAACTAAACATGCAAGCATGCATGCACGCGACATTAGGTAACAACTTGGCATAATGTTCGTCCTGACTACCGCCGCCCCCTTCTACCGCCGCTTGCTACTTCAGCCAGAGGTCCAATGCAATATGGTCATGACATATACCCAGACTTGACCAGCCGATTGATTGAAGCGGGTAAGCCTTCTTCAACCTCCTGTCTGAGATAAAGACTGGGCCAAAATGATGTGTTGGCGTTTTTTGTTTGTTTGTTTGGATAACGCCCAGCCGACCAGGAAGGGCCATATCAGGGCGGTGCTGCTTTGACATATAACGTGATGTGTTGGCGTTACAAAGTCGCAACTAAGTACCCCTCAATCATCAGGTCACCAGCCCAAACCGGTACAGGTCGCAGCGCACGGCAAACACGCTGGGTCTTAAGGAGACCACAGAGAAATAAGGATGTGGAAAAGAAGACTTTTCGTAAGTGAAATAAAGGTGATGGATCCAGTCAGGTAGAAATAAGACAACAAGAAAGGAATCGGAAAACTGCAGGGAGTAGGGAGAGTTTTCTTGGAAGGAAATATAGGTGAAAGGACTGGTAAGGCAGAAATTTCTTTATTTGGTGTTTAACGTCGTTTTTAACAACGAAGGTTATATCGCGGCGGAAGGCAGAAATAAGACAAAAGAAGAGAAGTAAAGGGGTGGGGTAGCTTAGTGGAAACACTCCCGCCGCGTGAAGGCGACCCCATCGGAGCATCTCTACCGTTTGCAGCTTTTCTTTTCTTTGACAAAATTTGAGAATTAGAAGTCATAACACGTAAGCTCAATGAGTGGGAAATACACAGTCACCCTTGTGAGAGCCCCCGTGACAAGGGAAGGGCCTAAAACTGTCATTTGGCGTCGACCCAAACTAAAACCAAACGCATGTGCTTACGACTGAATATTAAGGTGTCAGCCATTCATCCCCTGGTCACACATGACAAACTCGGTTGGTTGGTTGGTTTTTGGGGTTTAATGTCTCTTCAGCAGATGCTAGCTGCTATTCGAGACCGATGCAGTTATTTTCTTTTCCCTTCATATGGCAAGTTCTACGTTTCAGACTATTTACATTCAAATCTATCACTGTAAAAGAAGGTTCTAAAAATTAATAATTTTCACTTCTGGTACTTTAAATCTTGTAAAAAATCTTGATCTCTTTTAAAAAGTTAAAAATCTTGTCCGGGGGAACATCCCGGATGACAAACTCGGGATTCACCATACTTTGGAAAAGGAGTGGAGAATTTTGTGGGTTAGAAAAAGATAGTAAAAGGACTTTGGGGAGGCAGAAATAGAGAAGAAACAAGAAAAAGATCCTACTTAGGTTCACGGCATCGAGAGTGATGCGACCTTCTCTCAGAAGTTAGTAGAGAAGGCTCCCCCATCCACCACCCGGGGGACGCGCCTCTACGCCAATTAGGGGGCGCGAGGATCCTTTCACATATTGTGTGGAGGAACTGGTAAACATCGTCACAGGCCAAGTTGCGTCAGACAACGTGAAAGACGATATGATGACCGCCTATCAGAAAGGATGCGAAGTTGCTCAGAATTTTCTGGAGGAGCGACTCACCAAGAGAACAACGGACTTCCACGAATCGGTCAAACAAACGAACCTGAAAACGTTCAAAGCAGCCAAAGCGTCCTCTTCAAGAGCCAAGGACACCTAAAGGAGTTGAAAGCAGGGAGAGAACTCATGACTCGACTTCTCCTTGTAGCGAAAGACCGAAAACTGGACTTACGAGAACTATTATCCCATGATTTGATGGTGCATCCTCCCAGCCTGTGCAACAGTGACCATGGAGCTATGAGCCGTATTACTTTCTTTCTTTATTTGGTGTTTAACGTCGTTTTCAACCATTCAAGGTTATATCGCGACGGAGCCGTATTACGACCAAGGCAGCCCTGCTACATCACTTTGAGAAGCAAGTTGCAGACATCCACGTTGAACATCCGCAACCAGATGGTGTGCTGATTATTGACGCGATGGCTCTCATCCAGGAACTTGCAGACCTTGTTCCTTCAACGTTTGAGGAGACAAGTCTCTTTATCTTGCGACACATTGTTAAGCTGGCTGCATTGACTTTGTGTGTGACAGGTACAATGCATGCAGTATCAAGGACACAAAAAGGAACAGAAGAACTGGTGGAATGCAGCAGTGCTTGAAGAGACCCCTTGGCCCAAACCTTTCTTAGAGTAGAATGACGTCTTTCTTTCTTTCTTTATTTGGTGTTTAACATCGTTTTCAACCACGAAGGTTATATCGCGACAGGGAGAGGGGGGGGGGGGGGGGGGGAGGGGGGGGGGGGGGGGGGGGAGTTGGGATAGAGCCACTTGTTAATTGTTTCTTGTTCACAAAAGCACTAATCAAAAAATTGCTCCAGGGGCTTGCAACGTAGTACAATATATGACCTTACTGGGAGAATGCAAGTTTCCAGTACAAAGGACTTAACATTTCTTACATACTGCTTGACTAAAATATTTACAAACATTGACTATATTCTATACAAGAAACACTTAACAAGGGTAAAAGGAGAAACAGAATCCGTTAGTCGCCTCTTACGACATGCTGGGGAGCATCGGGTAAATTCCCCCTAACCCGCGGGGGGTGTTCGTCCTACTAACTACTGTTGACAGACTAATTTCTGTATAATATATATTTTTTCTTTCAAATCTGTGCATTCCAGTCACATGTAGTGCTTTAAAAATCTTACTGCAAACAACAAATTGTTCTTAAATTATAGGATAAAGCGATTAATAATGGTAAAAGTGTCCTAAAATATCAAAGGATGTGATTTTGGCATCATTTTTATCAATTCCCGGAAAATCCGGAAATCCGTTTTTATTTTTACGGATTTCCGTTTTTTCCAGGAAGATGTTACAATGTTGTCAAAGAAACATGAAATGCACGCAAAGATACCCTAATAACAATTTAATTTCTTGTAAAATAGTGTGTGACAGGGATGCAAACATACACGGCTTTCTACTGTTTCTTTTAATTCACAAACCGGAAGTTTGCTTTACAGTAGTAGGCCTATATATTCTGATAACGTAGATATTATGCATTGAATGAAAGGTCATTCCATTTGCTTTCAGAAATCAGAAGCCTCTTAGAGATACGTTAATTCAGTCTGGTGCAACAGCCTTGTGAACAACTATACCCTTAAAATTCAAAATGGATTGGATAAGATTTACAGTCCAGTGAGGTACGTTACCCTCATATAGGGCGGAAAGAAGGAAAATGCAATAATTCAAGTCAAATTTCTGAAGTAACGTACCTCAGAGAACAACAAAGTGGTTTTCGAATCTACATGTCAAATGCATAACAACGCATTTTAAACAACATCAACCCTGGGCCAAAGCAGTATTGTAAGCTGTTTGACCGGACCGGTGACACTGATAGTCTTGCCACAGCCAAGCATCCACGTGACGATGGGCGTGTCTGGTTTCTCCTGTTTGACACTGTCCATCTACTGAAATGTATCAGGAACAATTGGATCAGTGAGAAGTGCCAAAAGATAAGCTTTGACAACCGATCAGTGGTGTCTTTCACAGATGTCACGCAACTGTATGAAGCCGAGAAAGACAGCGTTCTCAAGATGACATCCCTCACTCAAGCTGCTGTCAACCCTTCAAAACTTCAACTACAGAATGTGAAACATGTACTGAGAGTTTTCAACGACAAAGTTGTTGCTGCATTGACACTGCAAGGCTGCCATGAGACTGCCACTTTCATCCAAACTGTCATCAACTGGTGGAACACAGTCAATGTGTCTGGGAAAGGGCAGGACCGGCGCCTCAACGATCCCCATCAAGCTGTTCAATAACCAGGGTCTACAAGTCTGGATACATTCCTGTTTTTTTTCCAGGGTGCTGACTCGGGGCATGGAGCAACACGCATCCAGTGCCTTACCCATGACACCAAGAAGGCAACTATTTGTTGACATCTGAAAATTTTGAATATGTCCTTCTGCGGGAAATCCAAAGTGACTGACTTGAGGGTGAGTTCTCCGTGTACAGGCAGTCCACTGGCGCAAACTCCTTCATGACCACAGGTCTTCTATGCTTGCAAGAAACGCCTTGCCAGACATGCCGCCACGTACCTCAAGTCAATTGAACCGCAGCCCGAGCCAAAGGAGCACACCTGCCTGGGCCCTGTCATGCTAGAAGATTCTTTCTTTCTTTATTTGGTGTTTAACGTCGTTTTCAACCACGAAGGTTATATCGCGACGGTGCCAGAAGATTTGTTTGTTTGTTTGCTTAACGCCCAGCCGACCACGAAGGGCCATATCAGGGCGGTGCTGCTTTGACATATAACGTGCGCCACACACAAGACAAGTCGCAGCACAGGCTTCATGTCTCACCCAGTCACATTATTCTGACACCGGACCAACCAGTCCCAGCACTAACCCCATAATGCCAGACGCCAGGCGGAGCAGCCACTAGATTGCCAATTTTAAACTCTTAGGTATGACCCGGCCGGGGTTCGAACCCACGACCTCCCGATCACGGGGCGGACGCCTTACCACAAGGCCAACCTTGCCGGTTGCTAGAAGATGCAGCCTCCATTGATAAATACACTGCAGAAGTGACACTGACTGTCAATGAGGAGAGCAGTGCTGCCTATGTGGCCGGGTGGCTGGAAAGCAAGTGTGGGGGTGACCTGGTGTTCAGTGATGAAGAACCACTTGCATTGTGACCAGTGAAGTCAAAGACTTTAAGACTTTCTCCAGAGGCTCCCTGACCATTCCCCATGTGTCGACGTTTGAACTTGTGCGGCTTGGACTGTGTTTTGTCAAGAAGGCGCGTCACCGTGCTTGCTTCCGCAAAAGACTGGGCAGTATTCTTCTAACAGTCGCCAACTTCAACAGCATTGACATTAACTGTTCGAAAGTCTACACGCACTTGTCGAATGAGCTGCTGCATGGGATCCAGAATCTGGAGAAAGACCATCAGAAGAATGCCGTGCTGCTTCAGACATCAGTGAAAAAGGCCCGGTTGGCAGATTAAATGCTGCAGTCAGGTAGTCTTTTTTTGTTTTGGTTGTTGTTGTTTACTTCTTCTTCTTCTTCTTCTTCTTGTTCCTGGACTTGAGTTCCCAGGGTCATCCCTTCTCGGGGATGAGAATTTTGCGTGTATGGCCGTTTGTTATACCCTGCCGCATGGGCAGCCATACTCCGACTTCGAGTGATTAACAGATTTTTTATGAATACAGATAGATTACAGGGCTTGAAGGCAGGAAACAGTGCAGGTAAAAAGCAAGACAAGAGACAGATTGGTTTGGTTTGGTTTGGTTTTTGGGGTTTAATGTCTCTTCAGCAGATGCTAGCTGCTATTCGAGACCGATGCAGTTATTTTCTTTTCCCTTCATATGGCAAGTTCTACGTTTCAGACTATTTACATTCAAATCTATCACTGTAAAAGAAGGTTCTAAAAATTAAAAATTTTCACTTCTGGTACTTTAAATCTTGTAAAAAATCTTGATCTCTTTTAAAAAGTTAAAAATCTTGTCCGGGGGAACATCCCGGAATAAAACCTTCAGTGTTTCCGCATTGTAGTGTTTGTCTCGAAATTCTTGAACGTCTACACATTTTGTGAGAACATGTTCTAATGTCCATGGTTCGTCACATCCAAAACAGTATGGTGGATCTTCACCTTTCAGCAGATACGAATGTGTAATGTGACTGTGCCCAATGTGTAAGCGACAGAGAACTGTCTCTTCTTTCCTGTTGAGGCGACATTGGGGTAGGCTGTCCGACAGCTGGGGGACGATCTTATGAAGTTTATTTTCTTCACATTCGTCCCATTCACTCTGCCATAGGTACTTTATGTACATGTTGGTGCGAGTTCTGAAATCTGAATGCTTTGTGTGTTTGTCAGTGATGAGTCTTTCTCTGGCTTCTTTAGCAGCTTGATCAGCTGCAGAGTTGCCTCTAATTCCAACATGGGATGGCACCCATGCAAACACAATCCTTTTGCCTTCTTCAATCAGAGATGCATGTAGCTCTTGGATTTCGACCAACAGTGGGTGATCTAGCTGAGTTCTCTTCACGGCGGTAAGAGCCGATAGGGAATCCGACAGAATCAGGAAGTCTTTCTTTTTTGACTGATATACCTGTTTCAGAGCTAGCTGTAAAGCTTTCAACTCTGCAGAAAATACAGAACTGTCATCCGGAAGACGGGCCGAAAAGGCCCTATCGAGTTTAGGACCAGTGACAGAAGCTGATGCCACTTTACTTTCAGCTTTGGACCCATCAGTGTATATTCGTTGATGGGAAGGAAACTCGGTACAGAACTGGCTAAAACACTGTTTAAAAATCAAATCATTTGTCTCTGACTTCTTTAACCTTGTCAGATCGAGTCGAACAACTGGATCTGGCAATGTCCATGGAGGTGTTTCTGTCCATCGATTTTCACTAACATGATCGAGTTTTATCTTTGATTCGGCCAGATGTGACTGAATCCGAGAAGACAGAGGTGCTCGATCATTTGGGTGACTTTCAAAAAATTCAGAGCATTGTGGTTGAAATACGCATTGGTAGGCTGGATTTGTAGGCATAGCTTTCAGTTTCAACACATAATTTAGGGTGAGTTTCAGGCGTCGCAGCCTCAGAGAGGGTTCTTTGGCCTCAAAATATAAGGACTGTACTGGAGACGTCCTGAAAGCTCCCAGACAAAGACGTATACCCTGGTGGTGTATTGTGTCTAATAGCCTTAGGTTGGATTTTGCGGCTCCACCATAGACGACACAACCATAGTCCAACTTGGATCGGATTAAAGCACGGTAAAGTCTGAGTAGGACTGTGCGGTCAGCACCCCAGTCCGTATGAGAAACCACTTTCAATACATCCAGAGCTTTCAGACATGATGTTCTCAGATACTGGATATGTTTAAGGAATGTTAGTCGACGGTCAAAGGTCAGTCCTAGGAATTTAAATTCTTCAACAACCTTGACAGGATTACCATTCAGGACCAGAGAGGGTTCTGGCATGGCTCCCCTTTGTTTGCAAAGATGCATACAGACAGTTTTGCTGGTGGAAAATTTGAAACCGTTCTCCGTTACCCATTTTTGCACCTTGTCTATACATAATTGAAGCTGCCTTTCCACTCTATGTAGGGTTGGTTGGTTTTTGGGGTTTAATGTCTCTTCAGCAGATGCTAGCTGCTATTCGAGACCGATGCAGTTATTTTCTTTTCCCTTCATATGGCAAGTTCTACGTTTCAGACTATTTACATTCAAATCTATCACTGTAAAAGAAGGTTCTAAAAATTAATAATTTTCACTTCTGGTACTTTAAATCTTGTAAAAAATCTTGATCTCTTTTAAAAAGTTAAAAATCTTGTCCGGGGGAACATCCCGGAATAAAACCTTCAGTGTTTCCGCATTGTAGTGTTTGTCTCGAAATTCTTGAACGTCTACACATTTTGTGAGAACATGTTCTAATGTCCATGGTTCGTCACATCCAAAACAGTATGGTGGATCTTCACCTTTCAGCAGATACGAATGTGTAATGTGACTGTGCCCAATGTGTAAGCGACAGAGAACTGTCTCTTCTTTCCTGTTGAGGCGACATTGGGGTAGGCTGTCCGACAGCTGGGGGACGATCTTATGAAGTTTATTTTCTTCACATTCGTCCCATTCACTCTGCCATAGGTACTTTATGTACATGTTGGTGCGAGTTCTGAAATCTGAATGCTTTGTGTGTTTGTCAGTGATGAGTCTTTCTCTGGCTTCTTTAGCAGCTTGATCAGCTGCAGAGTTGCCTCTAATTCCAACATGGGATGGCACCCATGCAAACACAATCCTTTTGCCTTCTTCAATCAGAGATGCATGTAGCTCTTGGATTTCGACCAACAGTGGGTGATCTAGCTGAGTTCTCTTCACGGCGGTAAGAGCCGATAGGGAATCCGACAGAATCAGGAAGTCTTTCTTTTTTGACTGATATACCTGTTTCAGAGCTAGCTGTAAAGCTTTCAACTCTGCAGAAAATACAGAACTGTCATCCGGAAGACGGGCCGAAAAGGCCCTATCGAGTTTAGGACCTGTGACAGAAGCTGATGCCACTTTACTTTCAGCTTTGGACCCATCAGTGTATATTCGTTGATGGGAAGGAAACTCGGTACAGAACTGGCTAAAACACTGTTTAAAAATCAAATCATTTGTCTCTGACTTCTTTAACCTTGTCAGATCGAGTCGAACAACTGGATCTGGCAATGTCCATGGTGGTGTTTCTGTCCATCGATTTTCACTAACATGATCGAGTTTTATCTTTGATTCGGCCAGATGTGACTGAATCCGAGAAGACAGAGGTGCTCGATCATTTGGGTGACTTTCAAAAAATTCAGAGCATTGTGGTTGAAATACGCATTGGTAGGCTGGATTTGTAGGCATAGCTTTCAGTTTCAACACATAATTTAGGGTGAGTTTCAGGCGTCGCAGCCTCAGAGAGGGTTCTTTGGCCTCAAAATATAAGGACTGTACTGGAGACGTCCTGAAAGCTCCCAGACAAAGACGTATACCCTGGTGGTGTATTGTGTCTAATAGCCTTAGGTTGGATTTTGCGGCTCCACCATAGACGACACAACCATAGTCCAACTTGGATCGGATTAAAGCACGGTAAAGTCTGAGTAGGACTGTGCGGTCAGCACCCCAGTCCGTATGAGAAACCACTTTCAATACATCCAGAGCTTTCAGACATGATGTTCTCAGATACTGGATATGTTTAAGGAATGTTAGTCGACGGTCAAAGGTCAGTCCTAGGAATTTAAATTCTTCAACAACCTTGACAGGATTACCATTCAGGACCAGAGAGGGTTCTGGCATGGCTCCCCTTTGTTTGCAAAGATGCATACAGACAGTTTTGCTGGTGGAAAATTTGAAACCGTTCTCTGTTACCCATTTTTGCACCTTGTCTATACATAATTGAAGCTGCCTTTCCACTCTATGTAGGGATTTGCCACGCACACAAAGTGCAAAGTCATCAACAAACAAGGATGACTCGGATCCTTTCAGTACTGCCTTTACTATGTTATTGATTTTGATGTTGAACAACATGGGTGATAGAATGCTTCCTTGAGGAACACCCATCTCTTGTTGACAGAACTCTGATAGGTTGGGACCGACCCGTACTGTAAAAAATCGATTACTTAGAAATCCTTCCACAAAAACAGGGAGACGTCCACGAAAACCCATTTCATGCAAATCAGCTAAAATACCGTGTTTCCAGGTCGTGTCGTAAGCCTTCTCGAGATCAAAAAATATAGCTAGTACATGTTCAGATCTCGCAAAGGCCTCTCGAACGAAGGTCTCAAAACGTACCAAATGATCAGTGGTGCTGTGTCCCTTTCGGAAGCCACATTGCACATCACTTAAGAGGTTTTGTTTTTCTAGGTACCACACCATCCTAGCGTTGACCAATCGCTCCATGGTTTTACACAGACAGCTGGTCAAGGCTATCGGACGGTAGTTGCTGGGGTTTGTATGATCTTTACCTGGTTTTGGAATGGGGACAATCATCGCTTCTTGCCATGAAGGTGGAAAGGATCCACTCTCCCATATGTGGTTAAAAACCTTCAGCAAGACCAGAAGACAACTTTCTGGTAGGTGTGTGAGGAACTGATAATGTATTCCGTCCAGCCCCGTTGCTGAGTTGTTGCATTTTTGTAAGGCTTGTTTGAGTTCAGTTATACTGAACAACTTGTTGTAGTTCTCCTCATTCTGAGATGAGAAGTTTATGGGTTTACGTTCTTGGGTGGCTTTGATTTTTTGAAAATCTGTGCAGTAATTTTCTGTTGATGAGTTTTTTTCCATTGTTGAAGCCAGAACGTTTGCTACTTCATTCTTTTGGGTTATAAGGGATCCATTTACCACAAGGTGGTTAATTGATGCAGATCCTTTTTTCCCTTTGATTTTACGAATAGCATTCCAAACTTTACTTGATGATACCTTAGAGTTTAAGTTTGAGCAAAAAGACCTCCAGGATGTTCTTTTAGAATGTTTTATGACAGTGCGACTCTTAGCGCGAAATCTGAAGAAAGTCAACTTCTTGCTAAGGGTCGGGCATCTGTAGAACCTGTGTAGACTTCTCTTTCGCTCAGATCGGGCTTCTTGGCATTCTTTATTAAACCATGGCACTTTAATGCGGTTGTTTGAAGATGTTTTTGGGATGTACTCAGTGGCAATGTCTTGTAGAGTGTTTGTAAAAATAGATGATGGGTCGTCACTTCCATCAAAGACAGTGTCTTCTGTGAGTTGGACAGAACATTCGGCAGTAAAAGACAGCCAGTTTGCCTTGTTCAGGTTCCATCTCTGGGGGGAAGCTTCTTCCAATCCATCTATTTGAGACATCAAGATAGGGAAATGATCGCTACCACATGTGTCATCATAGACTTTAAATTCAAAGTCTAGAACAAGAGAGGTGTCGCAAATAACTAGATCTAGTATGGACTTGCATCCTGTTGCTGGATGGAGATATGTTGGTACTCCATCGTTTAAAACGCATAGATTACGATTGTCTAAAAAATCTTCTAGAATTCGTCCTCTCGTACTTAGAGAGTTGCTGCCCCATAAAGGGGAATGAGCGTTAAAATCTCCCATTAAAACAAAGGGAGCTGGAAGCTGATCAATAAGATTTTCAAGATCGTGCTTCGTGTAACATTTTGATGGTGACAGATATACACTGCAGAGAGTGATGGTTTTATCTAATGTCACTCGTGCTGCGACGGCTTGAATGTTTGTACATAGGTTGATCTCACTACAAAGTACACTTTTCTTAATCAAAAGAGCAACTCCCCCAGACGTGTTATTGTCTGAATGGTTTCTAAAAACATTGTATCCAGATACATTAAAATCTTTGTTTGGTTTCAGCATTGTTTCCTGTAATGTTGTAGCAACAGGATGAAATTTGTGTAAAAGTAGACATAATTCTTCATAGTTAGCTTGGACCCCTCTACAATTCCATTGAATAAAATTGGCTATGTTTGTTTAGTTTTAAGAAGTTTCTGCCTCCATACCCTCTTCGTCGGATAAACTCCCAAAATGATTGTATAGTGTGATGGGATTTTTCTCCATTTTTGGGGTGCGAGGCGATCTTTGGGGCAGAGTAACTTTTCCCTTGTCCGGAGGTGTTCGTGGTGTGGATTGAGTAAGGTCCACTACCTCCACTACCTCGACGGCCCCCTTCCTGTGAGTTGCCCTGTGAACGGGCTTCTGGGTTGGGGTGGTGAAGCGAACCTCACCAGGAGACCCCATAGGGTCCTCAATTGGGGTGGTGAAGCGAACCTTACCAGGAGCCCCCACAGGGTCTCCAGTTGGGGCGGTGAAGCAAACCTCACCAGGAGACCCCATAGAGTCTCCAGTGGGGATAGCCCCACCTGTGCTTTCATCTGTCTGTGTACACATACTTTTGTTTCTTGTGGGCTCTGTCCTTTTCAACATGGACGGGCCTGCCTGGACACCCACAGACCTATATGAAATACTGGTCTGGGTGGGTGTTGACTTTGTTGCAGGTCTTTGACTGACTGCTGCCGCAAAACTTTTCTGGAAGGAAAAAACATTTGTTTTTTCAACCTCCTTCCTGGCGTCTGAGAAAGACATCTTTTTCTCCGTTTTTGTTTTTTGAAAGGCCTGTTCAAACTTGTATTTTGGACATTCTCTGGAGGACGGGGAATGGTTTCCCTTACAGTTTGTGCAGGTGGGTGGTGATGTGCAGGGACCTTCGTGAGGATCTCCGCCACACCTCTCGCACACTGCCTTCTGTTTACATCCAGCCTTTGAATGTCCAAATCTTTGGCATTGGAAACATCTCATTGGTGATGGAATATACAAAGTCACTCTTATTTGAACAAATCCCACTTTTATTTTCTCAGGGATGGTTGGGGTACAAAAAGTGACGAAAAGGGTGTTGGTGGGTACTCTGATATCGCCCTTCCTGATCAACACCCGGTACACATCAATGACACCTTGATCCTTTAGACCTTCTTTTATTTCAGCCTCACTGAGGCCCTCCAGCTCTCGGCATCGGATGACTCCTTTGCTGGTGTTCAGGCCTCTGTGAGGACTGACCTTGACCGGTCTATCAACAAATTTCTGACCATTCAGACGGAGAAGACCATCTGATGCCTTTTTTGAAGGACATTCAATCAGTAGAGAACCATTACGAAGCCTCTTAATGTTGTCTATCGTTGATGATACTCCTGCAATAACCTTCTGTATCGCAAAAGGCGAAAGTTTGGAGATGGGCTGTGCCTCATCTGCTGTCTCAACAACAATGAAACGGGGCCAGGCCTCGCTGATGTTGTTCTTTGTTGCTCTGACTCGGACTTCATCGTCAGAGTCAGAGTCAACGCAGTATCTTCGTTTGTTTCCGTTTCGGGTGCTTGAAAAAAAAGAAGAAAAAGAAGAGGTGGCCATGTTTGAGGCCTTTATCTTCGTCGCATCTGATCCCCACCCACCACGGAGCCCAACAAGGGGACGCTTAGGTGGAGCGGTTATCCAACTCCAGAGCGCCAAGGATACAGATGGATATACGCAGCGATAAGAGGAAACATATGGTATCAATCTGTAATAGGAGATTTAACTCTTTCCAAGCGGAAACGGGTTAGGTAACAACTTGGCATAATGTTCGTCAACTCTTTCCAAGCGGAAACGGATTAGGTAACAACTTGGCATAGTGTTTGTCCCGACTACCGCCGCCCCCTCCTACCGCCGCTTGCTCCTTTAGCCAAAGGTCCGATGCAATATGCTCAAGACATATACCCAGACTTGACCAGCCGATTGGTTGAAACGGGTAAGCCTTCTTCAACCTCCTGTCTTAGATAAAGACTGGGCCAAAATGATGTGTTGGCGCTACAAAGTCGCAACTAAGTAAACCCCTCAATCATCAGGTCACCAGCCCAAACCGGTACAGGTCGCAGCGCACGGCAAACACGCTGGGTCTTAAGAAGACCACAGAGAAATAAGGATGTGGAAAAGAAGACTTTTGGGAAGTGAAATAAAGGTGATGGATCCAGTCAGGTAGAAATAAGACAAGAAAGGAATCAGAAAACTGCAGGGAATAGTAGGGAGAGTTTTTTGGAAGGAAATATAGGTGAAAGGACTGGTAAGGCAGAAATAAGACAAAAGAAGAGAAGTAAAGGGGTGGGGTAGCTTGGTGGAAACACTCCCGCCGCGTGAAGGCGACCCCATGGGAGCGACAAGAGACAGAAGATGAGAACAAGGAGAAAGGATAGACAGTGGGAACATGGTTGCCCTGTGTTGCCAGCCTATTTCAATCCGCGGGCTACCCTCGCGGTAGTAGTTGTTTACAAAAATGTATAACCAAAATCTCTGAACATATGTAATTAACTCAACTTGTTGAACTTTTGTAGAGCAAATGTGATTCAGAACTTTAAAAACTATAATTTATTAATCATGTCGAATGATCACAGCTCTACTATTACTAGTCTTGTTCAGTTGGGTGCAATGCTGTCTGTCCGAGTAATTGTGGTATTTCAAAGCATAAACATGCCTAGATTATTTTAAATATTATCTTTACCTAGGCTTCGGGCAATTTGTGTTGCACCTAAGGACTCGGGGCGGGGATATAGCTCAGTTGGTAGCGCGCTGGATTTGTATTTAGTTGGCCGCTGTCAGCGTGAGTTCAAATCCACGTTCGGCGGAAATTTATTTCTCAGAGTCAACTTTGTGTGCAGACTCTCTTTGGTGTCCGAACACCCCCCCGTGTACACTACATTGGGGTGTGCACGTTAAAGATCCCACGATTGACAAAAGGGTCTTTCCTGGCAAAATTGCTTAGGCACAGTTAATAATTGTCTACCTATACCCGTGTGACCGGGAATAATAGGCCGTGAAAGGTAAATATGCGCCGAAATGGCTGCAATCTACTGGCCGTATAAAATTTCATCTCACACGCGGCATCATTGCAGTGCGCCTAGAACTGTACCCACGGAATATGCGCGATATAAGCCTCCTATTGATTGATTGATTGAGGTAGAAAGTGGTAGTTGGCAAACGAAGCGATGGCCTCTGCTAGCGAAGTCAGGAATCACGCTGTGCACGTCCTTTAGTAGAAGTCCTTGGTTGATGGTGATGATCACACATCATCACAGACTTTGTTGATAGTGATATAGCCCCTCAGGCTATGATCACACAGCAACACAAGCTATGTTGATAGTGATACAGAACCTTAGACTATGATCACACAGCATCACAAGCTATGTTGATAGTGATAAAGCACCTCAGGCTATAACACAGCATCACAGGCTATGTTGATAATGATACAGCACCTCATGCTATGATCACACAGCATCACAAGCTATGTTGATAGTGATACAGCACCTCAGGCTATAACACAGCATCACAGACTATGTTGATAATGATACAGCACCTCATGCTATGATCACACAGAATCACAAGCTATGTTGTTGGTGAAACAGCACATCAGGCTAAGATCACACAGCATCACAGACTATGTTGATAGTGATACTGCACCTCAGGCTAAGATCACACAGCATCACAGGCTATGTTGATAGTGATACAGAACCTTCGGCTATGATCACACAGCATCACAGGCTATGTTGACAGCGATACAGCACCTCAGGCTATAGTTAGTTAGTTAGTTGTTGCTTTTTGGGTCCAGCGGACCATATAGGCCAAATCAGGACCCCACAAGTTTAACATTCTTTCTTTATTTGGTGTTTAACGTCGTTTTCAACCACGAAGGTTATATCGCGACGGGGAAAGGGGGGAGAGGGGATAGAGCCACTTGTCAATTGTTTCTTGTTCACAAAAGCACTAATCAAAAATTTGCTCCAGGGGCTTGCAACGTAGTACAATATATTACCTTACTGGGAGAATGCAAGTTTCCAGAACAAAGGACTTAACATTTCTTACATACTGCTTGACTAAAATCTTTACAAAAATTGACTATATTCTATACAAGAAACACTTAACAAGGGTAAAAGGAGAAACAGAATCCGTTAGTCGCCTCTTACGACATGCTGGGGAGCATCGGGTAAATTCTTTCCCCTAACCCGCGGGGGGTAAGTTTAACATTACACATATTCAAATTAAACCAATTTTACTGAACAAAATTAGGAACGTCACCCCAAGGGAACATATAGAAAAGAAAGAAAAGATAATAAACTATGTTGACGGCAATTTAAGCTCATGCATGTAACTTAACACCGAATAATCCCTTAGTCTATGATTATGTTTGTGTTATGTGACATTCAAACACATGTTTTTAAAAAATGCTTGTACTAAATTATCCACTCTTTTAACACTGTAGTATGCAATTACTGTGCGCAAAAATGTGAAATTCTTCAAGATGCATTTGAAAGTAACTTTACACAAAACCTATGGTGTCATGTTCTTTCTTTCTTTATTTGGTGTTTAACGTCGTTTTCAACCACGAAGGTTATATCGCGACGAGGTGTCATGTTACATGCAAACACCTTTAATCTATTTTGAAGAACTGAACAGTTTGAAAAGCAACATTTTTGACTGTTTCCAGCCAGTCACCTTTAAAAGTATGATTGAACCAGTCAATGAAATCCTGAGTTCATCTGAGCAATGCCATTTGAAAATTTCAGCATGACTGCAGGTCACATAACATGCATTTGTCGTTAAGTTACTTTCATGCACGTTTTTTTTAACTGCATGTTACATAATGCACAATTATTATTGTTCCAGGCCTTGTGTGTGGGCTGGTTTTTAATTAATTTTCTTTCACTTTATTTACGATTCTCTTTGTTTCTGTGTGTCGTAATATATATTCCGTAGACCGCCGTTTGGGCTGTTAAATCGTTTGTCAAGTAGTCACCTTTCACCGGCTCTTGTCGCTTTACCTGCTGGTTCCCCTACTTCCCTTATCTTCCCCAATTAAGCCTTGTTGTTCTCTCAGTGCACAGAGAGATAGACTGTAAGAGCTTTGTCCTTCCCTTTAGTGACTTTTAACTTGTGAGCCCTTATAGTTTCTCCCCTTGCTTGTTCTTATTAATCGTTTGGCATATATTTAATCTTTTTTCCTTTATGTTTTTGTCAGTGTGTTTGTTGTTTCGTGTTTTTGATTTGAATTCTTCCCTTTCAAGGCTATTAGGAAACGTTTGGCCTTTGCTAAGTAAGCCTTCAGCTTGCTTCCTTTGTTAAGTTGTAGGTTTTGATATTTAGAGTGTGTGACCGTGACGAGACCTCTTTTGGTCTAAGGGAAAGAACTGCTGTAAAATTACTTTTTCTAATCCCGTAGGTTGTCTTTCTTGACCCGTGTGTTTGATCATGTGGAAGAAAACGGCTTGTTATCTGCCTTCCGCCATTTTTGTGAACGATCTGAGCACGCAGGTGTCACGGCGTGAGTTTACACTGTCCTGAGTTTACGCTGTGGCCCCAATGCGCATGCGTCGAAATATACGTCACTTCCTGACCAAATTCACGACGCCTACATGAGTTTATGATGATGTGAATTTACCAAAGCATTTTTGAGGTTGCCACGGTGACCGTCTTTGTTTCGCTGATCGCGTTCGCCACTGTATCAAAGAATTCAGTGGGAAATTGATGGGTTTGTGTTTGTCAGTGGTCTGCGAGTGTTGGAAGAAAAGGTGTAGATTTTTTTCTCAACAAATTTAGATTAGTTTTGAATTTTAGAATAGTGGGAATCGATGGTTTTGTGTTTGTTACCTTGGACTACCGTATTTATAATTATATGCTCCCTCGTAGAGATTGGTTTAGTCACCTTTTTCATGTTTGTGTTTAAAAAAAACCACACATAAAGCTGGATATGTTTGGAATCAGAAATGCTTCCTCTAGTTGCCAAAATCAAAATGGATACTTGTCTTATACATGCGTCCGGTTTGAGTTGACTTAAGTGTTGTTTGTTGCAGTGACATAAATGAATTATCGTGATAATCAAAATAAAGAGAGAAATAGCAAATTGTAAATGTGTTAACATAAACTTGAATGAACGTTTACTCTCTCTCATCCTTGGTTCCCAGAGTCGCCGCATGCGCCCCAGTGTGGTGGATGTTTTTGGGTGGGGTTCTGTTCCGTTTTCTTCTGTTCTGTATTTTTGTTTGTATTTTGTTTGTGCCTCGGTGCGTGTGATTTCGGAGAAACTGTTTCAAAGAAAGCATCTGATCAGCGAACTGTTCCATCGTGCGGGTTATGATCACTAAAAACGTGATTGACACCTTCCTTACTCAAAGTGAAAACAAGAGGCGAAGCCTTCAAGGCTCACGTAAGAAATCGACAAACAGTAACACAAACTCAATCACTCCGTCACACATACACACACACACACACACACAGTAAGCATAGGTGAAACTGTGCAAGAAAGCGAGACACTAGATCTGCCAACTAGTCTCGGCCCGCTCACAATAACAATGACCGAGACTTTCAGTAATTCCTTCGCGTGACGTCTAACCCTCTTACGTCATAATGTGACGTCTTCAAATGTTGAAGTTTCTATCACACACGTCAAACACTTTTGACCGAGACGTAATCTTCTTATGCGAGCTTTATCCATAGACTCGGAAATGTTAAAGTTTCTATCACACACACACACACGCACGCACGCACAGACAGACAAAAGTTAGCATCGCATAGGCTACACTTACGTGAGCCAACAACCGGCTTTGAGTTCGGCAAATTCACGATGGCGGAAGTGACGCATATTTCGACGCACGCGCATTGGGGCCACTGCGTAAACTCAGGACAGTGTAAACTCACGCCGTGACACCGGCTCTCAGTTAATGTAGTTTCAGTTAGTTCTTTGTGCATTTTGTGAACTATCTGAGCACGCCGGCTCTCAGTTAGTTCCAGTTAGTTCTTTGTGCATTTTGTGAAGGTTTGACCACAGTTGACCAAATGTGTTCCCTTGTTGTGGTGACTCTGTGAAGGAAGGTTACTGCGTGTTTTTTTTTGGTTTTTGACGCCATATAGGGTATGTACGTGTTTACTTTAATGTTGATTTCTTGTCTTTTCCTTTGTAAAGATTTGTATGTACCTTTGCTCTTTATCTTTCCTTAACACCTGTTTTGTTTCTGTATCTGTTGGTGTTCACTGTCTGTTCTTCTCTCATTCTGTCTCCTTCTTTCTATGTTTAGTATTTCTGTCTTTCTCATTTCTGCTTCCCTTTCTAGTTTTCTCTCCTTCTTGCTCCATTGTTCTCGTTTGTTTTCTTGTTCGCTCTCTCTTTACGTCCCCTTTTTCTTGCAGTGATTGAGTGCTGTAACTCCGTTGATATTGCCATTTGGTAAACGTAATGGGAATGTTTTGATACGTAACGTTTTCTACTTTTTCCATTGATTGAAGTCGTACTCAGCTTATCGTTTATATTTGAAGAATATAATCTGAGGATTGACATGCTTATAAGTAATCTTCTTTTGGCGTGCGGTCGTCTTTTGCGTTGGGGCTGTGCTTTTTTCGAGTTTCGTTACCTTTTAAAGTGTAACTGTGTTTATTGAGTCTAAATCTTCGTTTCTGTTTGGTCCGCTAAAGTTGCGTTTTTTCAAGGTTGAAATTCATAGTGAAGTTTCCGTTTTCTTAGTGTGACCGTGGCCTCGACGCGTTCGACTTTCGCACGCGTTTGAATTTTAGCATTTGTCGTTTGTTTGTTTGTTTGCTTAACGCCCAGCCGACCACGAAGGGCCATATCAGGGCGGTAGCATTTGTCGTGACGACGTTTATAGTCTGGTATCGGTTCTCTTGCACTTGTGCAGTTTTCACCGGACGCAGATTGACCGTAACGAACAAAACGAAAGAACGAAATAAAACAAGACAGTTCTGAAAACATCATCTGTGTTCCGCGTTGTCCCTTGGAATCCGAAAGAACGAAAGAGCCGCAGCTACAATTATTCAAACGTTACCCATGAAGCAAACAATTCATTTGTATTAAAAAGGTCCTACTCAATAGATTTTGCTATGCCAAACTTGTGTGATGAAAAATGCATGAGTAACTTAACACCACTCTTTATGGAGTAAAGTTACTTACAAACCATGGCAATCTTAACTACAGGCCTTGACAGCGCGCGTCTGGGGGCCCTGACTGGAGGCCTGAGTGTGGCTGCTTGCAGCGCAGCAGCTGCCGGATTCTCGCACACGCAGTGCACCGAGTGCACTTTCACAGTCTTACCGCAAAAAACAAAAATAAATGCCAACTACAAGAATGACCGCTTACTTGCTCTGATTTTGATTGGAAAGTACATATTAAATCATTATTGACCCAGACTGCTGGTTTTTTTGGGCAAAATAATAATAAATCTGTAGTTTACTTACTTTGATTTTGATTTCTTGCGGTATGTTGTGGTATGTTGCCACTTCCCCTCGCCGAAGATAACTTCCGGTTATAGCCAGTTTCGCGTGCGGTTTAAAATCACCATGGGGAGAAAATGTTCTGTGTACGGCTGTAAAACTAACTACAAGTCAGAAGAAGGATGCGGCAGTGAGAGGAAATTGTGAGTGTATAGGCTTCCAAGTGATAGCGCTGAGAGAGCACTTTGGATTTCTGCAATTCCGAATGATAACTTCACCGCAAAGGCAACACACCGTCGTGTGCGATCTCCACTGGCCTCCTGGGTTTGAAACGATCAGCAAAAACGGTAAACAAAGACCGAAACATCCACCCTCTGTTTGGCCAAATGTACCGTCCAGTCAAATACCGACCCCTGCACCTTTTCCTCGCCCCACAAAGCGCACTTCAAATTCGCTGAGAAACACAGAAGCCGACCAGCTGGAGTGTTTTCTCAGTAGTTTGTTTGTTTGTTTGCTTAACGCCCAGCCGACCATGAAGAGCCATATCAGGGCGGTGCTGCTTTGACATATAACGTGCGCCACACGCAAGACAGAAGTCGCAGCACAGGCTTCATGTCTCATCCAGTCACATTATTCTGACACCGTACCAACCAGTCCTAGCACTAACCCCATAATGCCAGACGCCAGGCGGAGCAGCCACTAGATTGCCAATTTTAAAGTCTTAGGTATGACCCGGCCGGGGTTCGAACCCACGACCTCCCGATCACGGGGCAGACGCCTTACCACTAGGCCAACCGTGCCGGTTTTCTCAGTAGTGACAGCGTCACATTTTTTTTTCTTCTCAGTAGTGACAGCGTCACATTTTGCTGGCCAGCAAGTCTCCCAAGAGGGATCTCCTTGTTCCTGTTTTTGCATTCATGGATGATAGTGTTGTGCATGTTCAATCAAAGAAAATGGTGAATGGTGTTCCCCTGTTTGTTGTGAGGATTTGACAGGATCTGACTTTTGTGAATTTCCACCTGGGTGTCCGGTGTACAGCTACTACTCTTTCTGCCAACAAGATCACAACATTGCAGACATGGTCAGCATTTGAAGAGAACATTCGGTTTTTGAATTCTCTTGAGCTGGACAACAAGAAGAAGGTTATCTAGGAACAGTTGCAAGCCATGGGGACCCAGCAAATTTGCAAACCAGTGTATACCCCAGACATGATAATCAGAGCATTCACATATTTTGCGACATCACGCTGCTTGTATGAGAGACTCTGGCACGACTTCCAATTCCCCTCAGTGCGGACACTTACGCGCATCACATCAAAGGTTGCTAAGCTCGATGAGTCCGCATTTTCCAGTGCAGTTTTCAAGTCCTTGGAGGAGCGGCAAAGACTATGTGTGCTTCTTCAGGATGAAGTGTATGTAAAACAAGAAGAGCAAACGCTCGATCGAGTCACTTTCGCAGTTCTGAATATTATATGAGGCATCAGATGGACAGGAAGAAATTGCTATTCACAACACAATGAGTCACGTTCACATAAAATTTGAGCCCGGTCACTTTTATAGTTTCCGAGAAAAGCCCAACGTTAAGTTGTGTGTTGCCGAACAGAAAAGGCTAGTTATCTCCCTTGTTTTTCTGATAACGTTCGTAAAAGGCTACAGATGTAAATACTTTGATGTAAAGAATAATCCTACAAAGTTTCAATCACATCCGATGAACTTTGTCAAAGATATAAAATGTCTAATTTTTCCTTTGACGCTGACCTGTGACCTTGAAAAAGGTCAAAGGTCAACGAAACCATCGTTAAAGTGTAGAGGTCATTGGAGGTCACGACTAAACAAAATATGAGCCCGATCGCTTTGATAGTTTCCGAGAAAAGTTTGTCAAAGATATAAAATGTCTAATTTTTCCTTTGACGCTGACCTGTGACCTTGAAAAAGGTCAAAGGTCAACGAAACCATCGTTAAAGTGTAGAGGTCATTGGAGGTTACGACTAAACAAAATATGAGCCCGATCGCTTTGATAGTTTCCGAGAAAAGTCCAACGTTAAGGTGGTGTCTACGGACGGCCGGCCGGCCGTAAGTGACTCAAAAAATGATGCTCTATCATGGTGGACAAGTCTTTGGCAGAAGTGCAGACTTTCTTTCTTTCTTTCTTTATTTGGTGTTAAACGTCGTTTTCAACCATTCAAGGTTATATCGCGACGGGAGAAGTGCAGACAACCCACACAGTCTAGCCAAGACCGTGTTAGGCATCATGGTGTCGTGCATGTTCGGTGGGCCAAATTTTCTGTCGCGGATCTTGTCCATTCCAAGTTGAACTCCACGTTCCTGCACGAGCAAGTCACACTTTCTCGCGACTCCATTCAACAATCTGGTGGTCATGTGAAGGCCATAATTTGTGACGGGAACCGAAACAACCAGGCCTTGTTCAAAAAGCTTGGTGCAGACCCCCAAAAGCCCTGGGAAACTCAAACAGGCCTGTTCCTCCTGTACGACTTCGTCCACATTTTGAAAAACATTAGGAACAATTGGCTGACAGAGCCTACATGGGAGTTTCCTCAACCTCAGCATCGGTCAACTCAGGTTCAAACTGGTATGGTTGAATATCGTGTTCATTCAAAACCTCAAAATCGCTACTGTAGCACGCTGCTTGTTTCACTGTTTTCTTCTTGGTCCGCCATTGCCAATACTGCTGCTGACGTCACTGCGAGGGGAGATCAGCTATGGCTGCGTTTTAGATTATTACTTCCCTTACCCTTAATTACAGGTATGAAAACCCACTTTCAATGATCGATATCTATTAAACCAAAGGACTTTGCTTACCAATGTTTTGCATCTGGTACTATTTAGTAATGTTCTCTCAGCAGAATTTTTTTGACCGAGCAATGTGGTTGACCTTTAACAATAACATTGTTGTTTTTATTGTCAAACTAGGTGCAATTCACAAGGCGAGAGGACTTTGAAAAGTTGCAGCCAGCTGATGTTCAAGGTCTCAAGCTTTGTACTGATCACTTTGAGGCCAACCAGTAAAACAATCATGCAGAGAGGGGATCACTTGTGTAGTATGCTGTCCCGACAGTGCCCAATCCACCACCGAAGGTTATTACACCCCCGGTATAGGGGTGTGTATAGGTTTCGCTCGATGTGTTTGTTTGTTTGTTTGTTTGTGTTCGCATATAGATCTCAAGAATGAACGGACCGATCGTCACCAAACTTGGTCTATACATTCCTGAGACGGTCCTTACAAAAATTGGGACCAGTCAAACACATGGTTAGGGAGTTATTGGTGGATTAAAATTATACAAGGACTTATAGAGGAACATATTAATGGTCAAAGGGAAATAACCTTCTCAGTTGGTGGCAGTGAGAATGGTTATTTCCCTTTGACGGGGGTGTTTTTCCTACCTCAGAGGAATTTCTTGTTTATTTATTGGTTTTAGGTTTTTGCAAACCAAAGAAGCACACTATTAAATGCAGGTTGAGTAATGACAAGTTTGAGGCTGATGTAAGAATTGAAAACAAACCAGCATCGTTCCCATCAAATAATGCCTGTTTGCATTTAGCGCAAAAAAAATGATAAGGCCAACAACAAAAAAGTAGTTACTTATTTTGGGTCGACGTCTTGATTACGATGAACTTATTTTGCTGAAAAACAGCCCCAAATGACAAAAAAAGTATAGGGTCGGCGTCAACAACAAAAAAGTTGTATGTTTCTGGTCACCCGAACCTACCTATGTTTTCCCGACGACCCTAGACTTTTTTTTTTTGCATTTTCAAAAATAAAAGGGGTATTCGAAAATTGATTGTTTTCCTGTTTTTCGACAAAATAAGTTAAAAAGATGTTTTTAAAAAAAAACTTGACTAAATATTGTATTTTCGCCTTACGCGACTTGTTTTTATTATTACGGCTGTTTGGATGGCCCTACAATCTTGAAACTTGGGCTGTCTGCTACAGACATGTTGAACTTTTTGCTGGACCAACGACAGTTCCAAGCAGGCATTTTTTGGTAGGATATTTCTTGCCGATGCTACGAATTATGCAGTTTTGCAGTAAAGTGAAAGGCATTCTACCTAATAACGGCTAAAATATCAAAAACCTTCAATCCAACAGCACCTAGGCATGTAGTGTAAACACTCACAGATCTAACAAGACCATTCTCAGAGAGCAACATTGCGTAATACTACCATAAATGGATGTTTTGGGTGACAGTACCTCGATCTTGTCCGCGAATTTTAGCGTGTGGGAACCGAGTGGGAACCGAACACAAAGGGTCAGGGCACCGAACACAAAGCGTAGGGGAACCGTCATAGTGTCACCGGTGTGATCACAGGCTATGTTGATTGTGATACAGCATTTCGTTTGTTTGTTTGTGTAACCCCCACCAAAATTAGGTACTTGGATTTTGGTAGGTTACAGAGTTACAGAGACTGATCAGTCTAGGAAGGAACAGTCTAGGGGAAGCAACTCATGTTCAGGCTGAAAAGTGTTTCCGTCGCAGTTATTTCCCTTGACCAACTATACGGCCTTGACTATAGGTCAGTAACCTTGCCTACAAGATATAGGTCGGGGTGCATAAGGTTAGGCCATTGTTCTAGACATTGGTGCAAGGATATGTCTGTAAATTCCCGCCTGGAGGACCCACTTACTTTGTGAAAATTTGCTAAAAGGAAATAGTTCCTATGATTGTTGATAAATTAGTTATTAAATTCTACACCCACTAACATGTTAATAGGATATTGTACATTTGCTGGTAATTAGAATTCATACTGCTGAGATAAAAAGTTTTATAATGCAGGAAGAGAGAAGTGCTGAAAATAATCTCTCTGGTACTTCATTTTCTCTTTCTTTACCACTTGGAGTTCTTAGAGGAAGGACCTATTTTGTTGCTTGGAGATTGTTGAGTCCTAAAACTTTCCTAAACCAGGTATGTGCAAGTTTTACTTCTACATTTTTTATTATAAGGATTTTGTTAGGATGATAAAAGTGATTTTATAAGTTTCGAATAATTAATCTTGTTGAAATAATTGTTTTTTCTGAATACTTGTGTTTTATGCATGTGAAAAAGAAACTGAGTTTTGTCATTGTTTTTTTCTATTCTTATGTTTTGTAATAGTTTGATATTTTTCTTGAGCATAACTTGTTACAAAGTTATTTTTGTGGCGAAAGGAAATGCTGGGGATGTGAAGTGTGTTTGTGGATGAAGGATGGGCTTCACTGATGCATAAGCTACGTGGCAAGTGTATACCCATGGGCCATCGGGGATCCAGTGTGGGTAGATTGGATTATGGGCCTTGCCCAGACCGGAAGTGTGGAACAATAACAATAATGGCTGCCCCCATGGTAACCAAAACGAAACTAGTTTTCTGAATGTAACTGGACATCTTTTATTTGTCTAATGTTCTTTGATTGTAAGTTTGTTTTACACTGTTTGTTACTGGAGAATGTTGTACATTGTGGATCGGGATTATGGAGGAATTGTCACACTGGGATTTGGGAACGACTGAGTGATAGTCGAAGGAAAGAGGAAAAAGGATGGATTTGGGGAAACAGTATCAGGCTTTGAATTGTTGGAGACAACTTCGATTGCTGGTACTAATGAGCTGCGTCAGTTCATTAATAGTGATGTCTATATGTTTACCAAGTAGCTAAATCAGCAACTTTGATCAGGTAAACAATAAGATTGATCTGAAAAGGACACTTTTTGAGGAGTTATGTTTTTCATCTAAGATGGGAACATTTGTGTGACTGGGAGATTCCTTTTGTTTCTTATGAAGAGACACTTTGCCCTCCATGTATAACATTCTGATTTTATATGTTTGGTTGGAGAGAGAAATTGGTGACTGTGTTTGAAACTGACTTAGTTATATTTGTGGATCATGTTTTGATGATTGTATTTTGATTTCAGGATTGCGGACTAAATTTTCCTCCATTCTAGTAAAACTCTTTTCTTCCGATTTATTCGTCCAACTTTGTACCGAATTGTGATTTTATATTTGGGATTGTTCTTTTACGTTAAGTTGAAATTTTAGTATTGAAATCTTTTTACTTGTAAGATGTAGTTGGAATTTTGAGACCAAAATTGCTTATTTTTTATTCACTGCTGAATACTTCTTGTATTTTTGGTTCGAGAAGATTGTGCTTTGTGTCTGTGGCAAAGAAGATTTGAATTTGATTAATAAATTTGTAGTCACCTAAGAACTGTGGTGTTTGAGGACAGTCCAGACTGGTGTGTGACTGTGTGTGTGTTGCTGCTGTATTGTTCTGTGTTTAGTTAGGTTATATTTCCCTGCCCGAACTCACCCCGTAACCAACTCCTTTGTGTTAACTCTAGGCGATAGAGATTAGGCCTCGCTAGATTTATAGGAAAGACAAAGGGGGGTTACATAATTTGGCGCCCAATGTGGGGCTAGGGAAATATTTTTTGTGAACATCCCAAATAAAATCACAACTAGGTAAGTGAGGGACGATGGCGGAAAAAGGTGATGCTGGAAATGGAGAGGAGGGAGACCAGGCCAAGATGGCGGACCTGGAAAGGCGCCTTGAGAAAATGGAGGCGACGATGGTGGAGAACTTCGAGCTGAGGGAGAAGTTGGCAGCCCTCAGCGAAGAACATCAAGCCCAGATGGAGGCCGTGAAGGACAAGTCTCGACCTCTCAACATCGAGGTGCAGTCTCCAGCTGCGGCACCGAAGCCAAAAGTATTCACCGGTCTCGCCCCAACGGGAGGAGCAGAGACCCACTTCTCCGAGTGGGAGGCTCAAACGGAGCAATTGCTCCTGAACAATTCAGTCAAGGACCCCCACCAACAGGTCCTTGGGAGTTTGAAGGGGTTGGCCTGTGAACAGGCGAAAGGATGCACCACGGCCAAGGACATCCTACAGACCCTCAGGGAGATCTTCGGAGAAGTCCGGGGTCCTGATGACCTGTACCTAGCCTTCACCGAGCTCCGGATGGAGAGAAAGGAGCAGCCGTCTGCCTTCCTGCTAAGGCTCTGGGACAGCCTTACCAGGATAAATAAGACCACAAAGTTCCCACATAAGAACTTCAACTGCAAGCTGTATCGGACGTTTTTCCGAGGGTTGGAGGCGAGCCATCCTCTGATGTGCCTCGAGGTCCGCAACCAATTTGGTTTCCCCGGGGCAGCAGAACCAGAGCTGGCGGCAGTATTAAAGGCAGTGAGGATGCTGGAGAGTGGGGCACCCCCAGCGGCCACCCCCAAAGTGTCCTCCAACAATCAGTCAGTTGCATTTAAGCTGACTGACGAAGACCTGGACAAACTGGCAGACAGGCTGACGGGGAGGATGATGGCAGGCCACCAGTCAACAAATAGGCCGCCCACCTTCAACACGTCGAACCGGGGGGCACCGAGGGGACACTGTTGGTGCTGTGGGGAGCGTCAGGGCCACTACGCCAGGGATTGTCCCAATCCACCCAACCAAGCCAAGGCAGAAGCAGCTGAGGCAGAGCAACGTGCGCAGATGGGGCGGGGAAACGCCAACGGATCTCTGGTGCGAGGCGGCCAGAGACACTGAAGCAAACCAGCCTCCCCCCAAGTGAGCTGAGGAGGAACCTCATGACGGCAGCCCAACTGGCCGAAACAGGAGCGCTGACGCTCAAGCCCGTTAAGCTCCGCGCAGGCTCAGTCGTCACCATAGGGCCCGGTGCGGAACTTCATCTTCGTGGGCCAGTGGCGTACAGTGGCAGTCCTGACTCTAAATTTACAGCACTCCGTGTCTTGCCACGTTCTGGAGAGCTGTTGCCTGAAGGACTTCAGGTGACTAAGGCACAACTGTCGGGTACAGCGAAGCCATATGTGGACATTTCGGTAGTGAACAACCAAATGAGAGACATACAGCTATCTTCCAGCATTGTTTTAGCTGAACTTGATGTATCAGGTGATGTGGCGGAGCCTAGTGTGAGCTGTGAGGCATTGGTGGGACCCTGTTGTGAGGCCCCAGTCCATATTGACAATGTCTCAAGCAAGTGTCTGTTGGACAGTGGCTCACAGGTGACTGTTGTAGCCGAAAGCTTTTTCAAAAGAGAACTGAGCCACGTTACTCTTGAAAAATTGCCTGCAGAACTGTGTATTGTAGGTGCTGGTGGACACAAGGTGCCATACTTAGGTATTGTGCGGGTATCACTCGAGTTACCTGTGTCAGTGACAGGAGTTAGTGGGGTGGTTGATACCATGGCTTTTGTTTGTCCGGACACTGACTACACGTCAACTGTGCCAATCATTGTAGGCACAAACACTTTTCGCTTGTTGGCGAAGAAAGGAGGACAAAGTGAAAACTCTATTTTTAAGCATGCGTCAGTAAACTGTATGACATCGTTTGTTTTTAACGACATTTCCAATTCTGGAGATGAGAATGGGCGGTTAGGTGCTGTCCACCTCAGAGACAAGTGTGTACGTATCCCTGCGGGTGACACTGTGGATGTGCGTGGTTTCACGAACGTGAAAGTGCCTGTGACCCGGGACTCTGTGTTAATTCAAGAACCTGTTGTTGATTCTTTGCCTGAGCAATTACATGTTGTAAGCAAAAGGGTGTATACCAGTACCACTGACATTTCTCAGGTGAAAGTAACATTGTTTAACTCTTCCAGTGAAGACATTTGTTTGAAAAGGCGCCATGTGATTGCGGACTTGTATGTGATTAGTTCCGAGTATGCCTTAGACAAAGTCATTACGTCGTTGCAAAATTGTGTTGTTGACCCTAAGAATAGCGCTGATACTGTGCCTTCTTTTTCAGAAACTCCTGGGGTTCCTGTTAGCCCAGGGAGTACACTTTCTTTCCAGTTTGGAGAAGATACCACTCCAGAGTGGCAGGAACATTTCAAAGAGAGACTCAGTGCTTACCACGATGTATTTATTCAAAGTGATTTGGATATTGGTTGCACTGATGCCATGACGCATGACGTTGAGCTGGAGCCAGGACCGGATGTGCGGGAACGCCCTCGACCCATTCCACACGGAGAGTTTGAGGAGGCAAGGCAGCACATTCAGGATCTCCTGGACGCCAAGATTATTGCTCCGTCAACGTCACCTTTCGCTAGCCCAATAGTACTTGTCCGGAAGAAGTCTGGTGCCCTACGGATGTGTGTTGACTACAGGAAAGTCAACGCTCGGACAGTACGGGACAGTTACGCCATCCCCAAGATAGAGGATTTGTTTCAGACGCTGAACGGGGCCAAGTTCTTTACAAGCATGGACCTTAGTAAGGCCTATTACCAAGTCCCTATGACGGAACGCGCAAAGAAGATCTCAGCTTTTACGACGCCGTTCGGGCTGTTCCAGTTTGAGCGGATGAGCATGGGGATGAGTAACAGTGCCTGTACCTTCCAGCGGCTAATGGACTTTGTTTTCTGCGATCTTAATCTTGCTGAGCTCATTGTCTTTTTAGATGACATTCTGGTACACGCAAAGACCTTAGGGGAGCTTGAGGAAAGAACCATCAAAGTACTGGAGAGACTAAGGAAGTTTGGTCTGAAGTTGGATCCGGAAAAGTGTGTCTTTGGGGCCACAGAAGTGCGTCACTTGGGCTACATTGTCGGCGCCAGTGGAGTTCGGCCGGACCCAGAAAAGATCAGTGCCTTGGTTGACTGGCAAGTCCCAAAGACAGTGAAAGAGGTAAAATCTTTTCTCGGTTTTGCTGGATTCTACCGGAGGTTCGTGCCTTGCTTCGCTCAGACTTCTAAACCTCTGCATGAGCTGACAGCGGGGTATGTACCACACAAGTCCAAGAACAGTAGGAAGAAAAAACCAGGAGTTCCCGTTCTCAACCTATCTTCTGATATCACACACCTGTGGGGGGAGAAGCACCAAAGGGCGTTTGAAGGTCTGATCAAATCTCTTACAACGGCACCAGTGCTAGGGATAGCCGACAAGAGTAAGCCCTTTGAGCTGCATTGTGATGCCAGCGGCACAGGACTGGGGGCAGTTTTGTACCAAGAGGAAGGGGGCTCTCTTCGTGTTATTGCTTATGCAAGCAGAGGTTTGAACAAAACTGAAGCAAACTATCCGGCCCACAAACGCGAGTTTTTGGCTCTGAAATGGGCGATGACTGAAAAGTTCCATGACTATCTGTTAGGTTCTCCAGTTACTGTAGTCACAGACAACAACCCCTTGTGCTATATTCTGAAGAATGCAAAGTTGGATGCAACTAGTCACAGATGGCTTTCAGCGCTGACACTGTACAACTTTGATCTGAGGTACAAAAAAGGTTCAACCCATGTGGATGCTGATGCTCTGTCGCGGCTGGCGACTGGACCTCTGGAAGAGGATGAAGACTACCAGCAGACTATAGAGAAAATGCAGTTTCTCATAGACAAAGCTCAACAGTCGGAGTCTAGTAGTAACAAAGTTCAGACAGACAGTGTAACAGTACAGCACTCCACCATCCAGGCCATTTTTCAGTCGAAGGGAGTACACGCTACGGTTATTAGCAACAGACAGAAAGTACAGGAAAAGACCGGAAAGTTAACGGCGAATATGGAAGGAGAGTCGACGCCAGACTTTCTGCTACCAGCGGCGGGTCAGTCGGTGATGGACCCGGGCAAAATACCTGATGACATTTTAGACCCGGTGGGGAACAGGCCACCTGCACCGACATCTGTAGAGTGGGGAAGGAAACAAAGAGCAGACAAGGAACTGAGCATTGTCATCGATCACATCAACAAGGGGCGGAAGATTGAGCCATCTGTTGGTAAGTCACGCGAACTGTTTGTCTACGCGAGAGAGCAGAAAAAGCTTGTGATGGTAGAAGGAGTGTTGTATCGCTCGACTGTAGATGAGAAGGGTACGCACAGATTGCAACTTGTCATTCCCGCGTCTCATCGTGCAGAAGCCATGAAGGGAGTGCATGACGACCTATACCATACTCACCTAGACGACGCACTGCGACAGGCACGGATGCGGTTCTTTTGGCCGTTCATGGCCAGGGATCTAGAGAGGAAGGTTAAACATTGTAGTAGATGTGTTATGCGAGGGGCTCACCAGCAAAAAGCACCCATGAACAGCATTGAAACTACATTTCCCTTAGAACTTTTATCTATAGATTACCTGACCATTGAGGCGAAAGGACAGAAAGTGAACATACTAGTGATCATGGACCATTTCACAAAGTTCTCGCAGGCCATAATCACGAAGGATCAAACTGCAAAGTCTGTGGCGAAGGCGTTGTGGGATGACTTTTTCATGACGTACGGGTTTCCAAGTCGAATCCTGTCGGATCAAGGGCGTGACTTTGAGTCAAAATTAGTTAAGGAAATGTGTAGTTTGGCAGGGACAACCAAGTGTAGGACCACGCCCTATCATCCATCGGGCAACCCTGTAGAAAGATGGAACCGTACCCTCATCGGCATGCTGCGCAGTCTGAATCTGGCCCAAAAGCAAGACTGGAGGAAACACCTGAGGTCTGTGGTGCATGCCTACAATGCCAGAGTGCACGAGAGCACGGGGTATAGCCCCTACTACCTCTTTTTTGGCCGTCACCCAAGACTCCCTGTTGACCTGGCTTTTGGGTTAGATCTTGGCAAGAAGCAAGGGGGTACTACCAGGCAGTACATCCAGGGGCTGAAAAAGAGCTTGGAGTCAGCATACACAAGTGCCAAGACCGCGATGGAAAAGGCTGCTAACAAAAACAAGGTGCGTTATGATGTGAGGGCACATGCAGCAGACCTGGAACCTGGTGACCGCTGCCTAGTCAGGAAAGTCGGACATCAGCTAAGGACAAAAGTGGATGATAGGTGGGAGCCGGACATTTATAAGGTGTTGTCGAGGAAGGAGGAGCTGCCTGTGTACACCATGCAACGAGAAGATGGCTGTGGCCCGGTCAGGACGCTGCATCGGAATCTCTTGTTGCCGATTGGAGCACTTGATTGGCCAGAGACAACAGGATGTGCACCGACAAAGAGCGAGAAAACTCACCCTACAAAGACACTGGAAACAGTACAAAAACAAGTGTTGGAGGAAGACAGCGATCAGGATCAGGAAACCACTTTCCTAGTGAGGATCACGCAGGGAGTTGATCCCCGACTGGATGTATCGGCGGCCGAGTTTGTTCCAGAGGAACCAGCTGAAATTTTAGGGCCGGTCATTCAGGTCCCCGAAAAAGGACCTGAGGAGGAAAGGGAGGATGAACCAGAGGTGGGTGAGTTGGGAACAACAGTTGGTGAAGGACAAGAAACCTCATCTGAAGAAACCTCATCTGACGATCAGGAAGATGCGTCATCGGAAGAGTCTGGTACGAATGAAGAAACAGAAACAGAGGAAGATTCTCCTGTTGGGCCACCCCCACTCAGACGTTCAACTCGAAGAAGACGACCAGTTCAGAAGCTGAACTTATGTCACCGTGTAGGCCTGGAACGCCTAGTAAACTGTCGATTGTCCGAGGTAGTAACTCAGTCGTTAGTCACGCTACAGGACATACCCGTGTCAGACAGTGTTGCCAGAGAGATAGAGGATGCTCTTCGAGCAGTTATATTCTTGTGTTCATGAAAATGTTTTGACTGGTGTTTGGTGTAATGCTTTTTTCCAGTTCTGTTTTGTCAAGCAGAGTTTGACGATTGATGTTTGCGGAGTTAGTTGTATTCTTGATCAAATATTTTGCGTATGTGAACAAATACTCATGTGAATATTGCGAATATTTTGCTTTTCGAGTCTCAAGAGAACTATTGAGAGCTATGATTGTTTTTGTATTTTTGAGAAAAAAAATCTACATGTCATGCTTGTGCGCTTTCAGCTTTTCGGTCATGAGCATATGTGTCGATGATTTTTATGTTGAGATTTTTTGCAGTCTTACTTAACTTTACTTGCTTATTGTAAGTTTGTTGAACAGTGAGATTTGCTGAGACTGGCCATTTTTTATTTCAGAAGAATTATTCCTTTTGATGAAACTAAGATTTTGATGGTGCTATGAGTGTGGTTTTTGGAGAGTAGCCAGTTGTTGTGACTGCTAGTTGCGACAGAGTTTTGGTGCTACGATGAGTTAACAAAAGATTTGTTTTCTCCAGATGTGGTGGATGTATTCTCAGGGAGGAGAGTATGATGACTCGCAGTTATGTTGTGTTTGGTATTGTGTTTAGTATGTTGTGAACACTGGTTCTATGTAAAAATGTTGTGAGTATGTCAGATTTTTGGCGTATGTTCCACGTTTTGCTATATGAGAGAACTTCTTCTTTGATTTTTGTGTTTTGTCGTTCGGAATTTGGTTCCGAGAATGGGCGTTTCAGTATTTGCTTAAAATTCAAAATAGGGTATTTTGATTTTTTCTTTTTTGGAGGGGTATGTGTAACCCCCACCAAAATTAGGTACTTGGATTTTGGTAGGTTACAGAGTTACAGAGACTGATCAGTCTAGGAAGGAACAGTCTAGGGGAAGCAACTCATGTTCAGGCTGAAAAGTGTTTCCGTCGCAGTTATTTCCCTTGACCAACTATACGGCCTTGACTATAGGTCAGTAACCTTGCCTACAAGATATAGGTCGGGGTGCATAAGGTTAGGCCATTGTTCTAGACATTGGTGCAAGGATATGTCTGTAAATTCCCGCCTGGAGGACCCACTTACTTTGTGAAAATTTGCTAAAAGGAAATAGTTCCTATGATTGTTGATAAATTAGTTATTAAATTCTACACCCACTAACATGTTAATAGGATATTGTACATTTGCTGGTAATTAGAATTCATACTGCTGAGATAAAAAGTTTTATAATGCAGGAAGAGAGAAGTGCTGAAAATAATCTCTCTGGTACTTCATTTTCTCTTTCTTTACCCCTTGGAGTTCTTAGAGGAAGGACCTATTTTGTTGCTTGGAGATTGTTGAGTCCTAAAACTTTCCTAAACCAGGTATGTGCAAGTTTTACTTCTACATTTTTTATTATAAGGATTTTGTTAGGATGATAAAAGTGATTTTATAAGTTTCGAATAATTAATCTTGTTGAAATAATTGTTTTTTCTGAATACTTGTGTTTTATGCATGTGAAAAAGAAACTGAGTTTTGTCATTGTTTTTTTCTATTCTTATGTTTTGTAATAGTTTGATATTTTTCTTGAGCATAACTTGTTACAAAGTTATTTTTGTGGCGAAAGGAAATGCTGGGGATGTGAAGTGTGTTTGTGGATGAAGGATGGGCTTCACTGATGCATAAGCTACGTGGCAAGTGTATACCCATGGGCCATCGGGGATCCAGTGTGGGTAGATTGGATTATGGGCCTTGCCCAGACCGGAAGTGTGGAACAATAACAATAATGGCTGCCCCCATGGTAACCAAAACGAAACTAGTTTTCTGAATGTAACTGGACATCTTTTATTTGTCTAATGTTCTTTGATTGAAAGTTTGTTTTACACTGTTTGTTACTGGGGAATGTTGTACATTGTGGATCAGGATTATGGAGGAATTGTCACACTGGGATTTGGGAACGACTGAGTGATAGTCGAAGGAAAGAGGAAAAAGGATGGATTTGGGGAAACAGTATCAGGCTTTGAATTGTTGGAGACAACTTCGATTGCTGGTACTAATGAGCTGCGTCAGTTCATTAATAGTGATGTCTATATGTTTACCAAGTAGCTAAATCAGCAACTTTGATCAGGTAAACAATAAGATTGATCTGAAAAGGACACTTTTTGAGGAGTTATGTTTTTCATCTAAGATGGGAACATTTGTGTGACTGGGAGATTCCTTTTGTTTCTTATGAAGAGACACTTTGCCCTCCATGATTAACATTCTGATTTTATATGTTTGGTTGGAGAGAGAAATTGGTGACTGTGTTTGAAACTGACTTAGTTATATTTGTGGATCATGTTTTGATGATTGTATTTTGATTTCAGGATTGCGGACTAAATTTTCCTCCATTCTAGTAAAACTCTTTTCTTCCGATTTATCCGTCCAACTTTGTACCGAATTGTGATTTTATATTTGGGAGAGTTCTTTTACGTTAAGTTGAAATTTTAGTATTGAAATCTTTTTACTTGTAAGATGTAGTTGGAATTTTGAGACCAAAATTGCTTATTTTTTATTCACTGCTAAATACTTCTTGTATTTTTGGTTCGAGAAGATTGTGCTTTGTGTCTGTGGCAAAGAAGATTTGAATTTGATTAATAAATTTGTAGTCACCTAAGAACTGTGGTGTTTGAGGACAGTCCAGACTGGTGTGTGACTGTGTGTGTGTTGCTGCTGTATTGTTCTGTGTTTAGTTAGGTTAAATTTCCCTGCCCGAACTCACCCCGTAACCAACTCCTTTGTGTTAACTCTAGGCGATAGAGATTAGGCCTCGCTAGATTTATAGGAAAGACAAAGGGGGGTTACATTTGCTTAACGCCCAGCCGACCACGAAGGGCCATATCAGGGCGGTTGATACAGCATCACAGGCTATGTTGATAGTGAAACAGCATCACAGGCTATGTAAGTATGTTGATAGAGAAACAGAACCTCAGGCTGTGATCACAAATCATCACAGGCTATGTTGATAGTGATACAGCACCTCAGGTTATGAACACACAGCATCACAGGCTATGTTGATAGTGACACAGCACCTCAGGTTATGCACACACAGCATCACAGGTTGTGTTGATAGTGATACATAACCTGAGGCTATTTGTTTGTTTGTTTGTTTGCTTAACGCCCAGCCGACCACGAAGGGCCATATCAGGGCGGTGCTGCTTTGACATATAACGTGCGCCACACACAAGACAGAAGTCGCAGCACAGGCTTCGTGTCTCACCCAGTCGCAGCACAGGCTTCGTGTCTCACCCAGTCACATTATTCTGACACCGGACCAACCAGTCCTAGCACTAACCCCATAATGCCGAACGCCAGGCGGAGCAGCCACTAGATTGCCAATTTTAAAGTCTTAGGTGTGACCCGGCCGGGGTTCAAACCCACGACCTCCCGATCACGGGGCGGACGCCTTACCACTAGGCCAACCGTGCCGGTACCTGAGGCTATGAACACACAGCATCACATGCTATTTTGACAGCGATACATAACCTCAGGCTATGAACACACAGCAGTAGTAGGCAGGAAGATTAACACAAGCTGTGCACATACTGGGTGATGAGACCAACTGCGATGTATAGGTCACAATGAAGAGTAGTAGGCAGGAAGACCAATACAAGCTGTGCACATCTTAGCCGATGAAACAAACTGCCATGCATAGGTTGGTTGGTTGGTTGGTTGGTTGGTTATTATAATCTATCGTCTCATCAGCATTGTAATGCTATTCGAGACTGTAGTGTTTGTCACATATCTCTTGAAGGTCACAATGACCAGTAGTAGGCAGACAGACCATTGTTCAACACAGGCTTTCTTTCTTTCTTTTTTTGGTGTTTAACGTCGTTTTCAACCACGAAGGTTATGTCGCGACGGGGAAAGGGGGGAGATGGGATAGAGCCACTTGTCAATTGTTTCTTGTTCACAAAAGCACTAATCAAAAATTTGCTCCAGGGGCTTGCAACGTAGTACAATGTATTACCTTACTGGGAGAATGCAAGTTTCCAGTACAAAGGACTTAACATTTCTTACATACTGCTTGACTAAAATCTTTACAAAAATTGACTATATTCTATACAAGAAACACTTAACAAGGGTAAAAAGAGAAACAGAATCCGTTAGTCGCCTCTTACGACATGCTGGGGAGCATCGGGTAAATTCTTCCCCCTAACCCGCGGGGGGTACCAACACAGGCTGTGCACATCTCCGCCGAAGAGGACACACAAATATATTAAGCGCTGAACAAGTAAAAGATGTGACGAAGAAGAGCTTCATAGCCCACTTTTTATCAACATGTAACCCCCACCAAAATGAGGTATTTGGATTTTGGTAGGTTACAGAGTTACAGAGACTGATCAGTCTAGGAAGGAACAGTCTAGGGGAAGCAACTCATGTTCAGGCCGAAAAGTGCTTCCGTCGCAGTTATTTCCCTTGACCAACTATACGGCCTTGACTATCGGTCAGTAACCTTGCCTACAAGATATAGGTCGGGGTGCATAAGGTTAGGCGATTGTTCCAGACATTGGTGCAAGGATATGTCTGTAAATTCCCGCCTGGAGGACCCACTTACTTTGTGAAAATTTGCTAAAAGGAAATAGTTCCTATGATTTTTGATAAATTATTAATAAATAATAGTTATTAAATTCTACACCCACTAACATGTTAATAGGATATTGACAATGTCTCAAGCAAGTGTCTGTTGGACAGTGGCTCACAGGTGACTGTTGTAGCCGAAAGCTTTTTTAAAAGAGAACTGAGCCATGTTACCCTTGAAAAATTGCCTGCAGAACTGTGTATTGTAGGTGCTGGTGGACACAAGGTGCCATACTTAGGTATTGTGCGGGTATCACTCGAGTTACCTGTGTCAGTGACAGGAGTTAGTAGGGTGGTTGATACCATGGCTTTTGTTTGTCCGGACACTGACTACACGTCAACTGTGCCAATCATTGTAGGCACAAACACTTTTCGCTTGTTGGCGAAAAAAGGAGGACAAAGTGAAAACTCTATTTGTAAGCATGCGTCAGTAAACTGTATGACATCGTTTGTTTTTAACGACATTTCCAATTCTGGAGATGAGAATGGGCGGTTAGGTGCTGTCCACCTCAGAGACAAGTGTGTACGTATCCCTGCGGGTGACACTGTGGATGTGCGTGGTTTCACGAATGTGAAAGTGCCTGTGACCCGGGACTCTGTGTTAATTCAAGAACCTGTTGTTGATTCTTTGCCTGAGCAATTACATGTTGTAAGCAAAAGGGTGTATACCAGTACCACTGACATTTCTCAGGTGAAAGTAACATTGTTTAACTCTTCCAGTGAAGACATTTGTTTGAAAAGGCGCCATGTGATTGCGGACTTGTATGTGATTAGTTCCGAGTATGCCTTAGACAAAGTCATTACGTCGTTGCAAAATTGTGTTGTTGACCCTAAGAATAGCGCTGATACTGTGCCTTCTTTTTCAGAAACTCCTGGGGTTCCTGTTAGCCCAGGGAGTACACTTTCTTTCCAGTTTGGAGAAGATACCACTCCAGAGTGGCAGGAACATTTCAAAGAGAGACTCAGTGCTTACCACGATGTATTTATTCAAAGTGATTTGGATATTGGTTGCACTGATGCCATGACGTATGACGTTGAGCTGGAGCCAGGACCGGATGTGCGGGAACGCCCTCGACCCATTCCACACGGAGAGTTTGAGGAGGCAAGGCAGCACATTCAGGATCTCCTGGACGCCAAGATTATTGCTCTGTCAACGTCACCTTTCGCTAGCCCAATAGTACTTGTCCGGAAGAAGTCTGGTGCCCTACGGATGTGTGTTGACTACAGGAAAGTCAACGCTCGGACAGTACGGGACAGTTACGCCATCCCCAAGATAGAGGATTTGTTTCAGACGCTGAACGGGGCCAAGTTCTTTACAAGCATGGACCTTAGTGAGGCCTATTACCAAGTCCCTATGACGGAACGCGCAAAGAAGATCTCAGCTTTTACGACGCCGTTCGGGCTGTTCCAGTTTGAGCGGATGAGCATGGGGATGAGTAACAGTGCCTGTACCTTCCAGCGGCTAATGGACTTTGTTTTCTGCGATCTTAATCTTGCTGAGCTCATTGTCTTTTTAGATGACATTCTGGTACACGCAAAGACCTTAGGGGAGCTTGAGGAAAGAACCATCAAAGTACTGGAGAGACTAAGGAAGTTTGGTCTGAAGTTGGATCCGGAAAAGTGTGTCTTTGGGGCCACAGAAGTACGTCACTTGGGCTACATTGTCGGCGCCGGTGGAGTTCGGCCGGACCCAGAAAAGATCAGTGCCTTGGTTGACTGGCAAGTCCCAAAGACGGTGAAAGAGGTAAAATCTTTTCTCGGTTTTGCTGGATTCTACCGGAGGTTCGTGCCTTGCTTCGCTCAGAGTTCTAAACCTCTGCATGAGCTGACAGCGGGGTATGTACCACACAAGTCCAAGAACAGTAGGAAGAGAAAACCAGGAGTTCCCGTTCTCAACCTATCTTCTGATATCACACACCTGTGGGGGGAGAAGCACCAAAGGGCGTTTGAAGGTCTGATCAAATCTCTTACAACGGCACCAGTGCTAGGGATAGCCGACAAGAGTAAGCCCTTTGAGCTGCATTGTGATGCCAGCGGCACAGGACTGGGGGCAGTTTTGTACCAAGAGGAAGGGGGCTCTCTTCGTGTTATTGCTTATGCAAGCAGAGGTTTGAACAAAACTGAAGCAAACTATCCGGCCCACAAACGCGAGTTTTTGGCTCTGAAATGGGCGATGACTGAAAAGTTCCATGACTATCTGTTAGGTTCTCCAGTTACTGTAGTCACAGACAACAACCCCTTGTGCTATATTCTGAAGAATGCAAAGTTGGATGCAACTATTCACAGATGGCTTTCAGCGCTGACACTGTACAACTCTGATCTGCGGTACAAAAAAGGTTCAACCCATGTGGATGCTGATGCTCTGTCGCGGCTTGCGACTGGACCTCTGGAAGAGGATGAAGACTACCAGCAGACTATAGAGAAAATGCAATTTCTCATAGACAAAGCTCAACAGTCGGAGTCTAGTAGTAACAAAGTTCAGACAGACAGTGTAACAGTACAGCACTCCACCATCCAGGCCATTTTTCAGTCGAAGGGAGTACACGCTACGGTTATTAGCAACAGACAGAAAGTACAGGAAAAGACCGGAAAGTTAACGGCGAATATGGAAGGAGAGTCGACGCCAGACTTTCTGCTACCAGCGGCTGGTCAGTCGGTGATGGACCCGGGCAAAATACCTGATGACATTTTAGACCCGGTGGGGAACAGGCCACCTGCACCGACATCTGTAGAGTGGGGAAGGAAACAAAGAGCAGACAAGGAACTGAGCATTGTCATCGATCACATCAACAAGGGGCGGAAGATTGAGCCATCTGTTGGTAAGTCACGCGAACTGTTTGTCTACGCGAGAGAGCAGAAAAAGCTTGTGATGGTAGAAGGAGTGTTGTATCGCTCGACTGTAGATGAGAAGGGTACGCACAGATTGCAACTTGTCATTCCCGCGTCTCATCGTGCAGAAGCCATGAAGGGAGTGCATGACGACCTATACCATACTCACCTAGACGACGCACTGCGACAGGCACGGATGCGGTTCTTTTGGCCGTTCATGGCCAGGGATCTAGAGAGGAAAGTTAAACATTGTAGTAGATGTGTTATGCGAGGGTCCACCTACAGTCCATCTCCACAGGGCATCATCAACAGCAGCCCGACATCAGTGACTACCCGCAGCGGCAGAGCCATCACCATGCCAACCCGCTTCAAGGAGTGAACTGTACAAGTCATCGCCCAAGCAGGGAAGTGAACTTATGTTATTCGTTAATTGTGCCTTATGCAAGCAAGCAGAATCAAAGTTGGATTCATGAACTTTAGTTACAAAAAGCAAAGTTGCTTATCTCCTTCCTCGGTTATTTGTGGACACTAAAATCTAATTGCAAGCCACTTCGAAAGGCTTTATTTGTCAATCTCAAAGGAAGGGAGATGTCGCGTAGTCCATGTGTATTACGTCCCTTGTTATGCTAATGAGCATCCGGGGGACTCGAGATCTTGGTCGCCATCTTTACAACATGTTCTGAATAAACACCTTTCCAAACTATCCAACTGTTGAGCTGGTCGTGTGAGTATGTCAGCTACATTATGGCAACATTGCCATAACGCTACAGTAAAGTACCCAAGCAGCAATATAAAAGAACAGAGGAATGGACAAAATGCAGGAAATGTTACCAAACAGGCATTATTTCCAGTGAAAAGTTAAAATTACTCACTGACAATGTTGAGAAAGGCAAAAAATAAGATACCTGATGGCATAAGCCGAGATCTGATATCATTTTGCCGTTCAAGGCATGCAATGATGCATGGTTACTAATAAATTATGTTGGGTACATTTACAGCGGAACCTCCCTTTAAAAACCTTTAAACATCAGGTCTAAAAAAGGAGGGAATCTTACAGTTGCAATGGAGGTGTTAGTTAGTTAGTTAGCTGTTGCTTTTCGGGTCCAGCGGACCATAATAGGCCAAATCAGGACCCCCAATGGAGGTGTATCTCAAGTCATTATGAAACAAAAATTTGAGAAACCATAGCCTTAAAAATGGGAATTAAGTCTGATAATATGCAGGGGTCTTAAAAGGGAGGTTCCACTGTATCTTATTTTGGCATTAAGGTGCAGTTGGTTTGGGAATAAATCATGTTCACTACTCTTTCTAGAGCTGAACCGTGTACTAAGAGTAAGAGATTCAGTTTTGATAAAAAATACAGTTGGTAAGTTTCCATTCAATCATCTTTTATTGAAAAAGCTGTAAGCTGTAACAATGTAAATGTAACTGAACAATTAAATGCAAGAAATAAATTAAATTGTGCGAGTTAGTGTTCCCCCCTCCTTCCCCCTGTTGAAAATATGATAAAACTTCAAGAAACGTGGAACCAACTGTGAAAATGATTTTGTGTTTTCAGCGCATGAACCTGTCAGCTGCCAATGCACTGTGTGACTTTCTTCGAGAGATGGATGAAGGCGTTGACTTTGAACATTTTACCCTGGAGCAGTTGAATGAGACCCTAAGTGCGCGGACCCACGATGGCCAGCTGTACAGGGGGAAAGCCTCCAAGGGATGCGAAAGGCCCTCAACAGGTACTTGCAAGCGCCACCCCACAACAAACTTTTTGATTTGATAAAAGATCCCGTTTTTAAGAAATCAAATGAAAACTTCAAGCTGGCTATGGCTGAGATCAAGAGTGAGGGGAAAGGGAATGTGCGACACACACCCCCCCTGTCGAAAGAAGATCTCCAGAGGCTCTATGTTCTTGAACACAAAGACACCCGTGGGCCTTAGGAACATTCACGTGTACTTTTTAAGGAAAGGGTGTGAAAACATGGACAAAATGACCAAAAACACTTTTTTGGTCAAAACAAACCCAACAACAGGAAAGAAGTATGTCATAAACTATAAAGGAAAAAGATGAACTGACCAAAAACCACAGAGAGATGGATTCTGAAAACCTTACCGCAACCATACCAGAGACAGGGGACGACAAGTGTCCTGTCGCGAGTTATGAAAAGTATGTCAGCCTTCTCCATCCTGACTGCGACAGGCTCTGGACCTTTCCAAACGATTCTTTCACCGACGAAGACAAGACATGGTACTCCCGGAAACCCATGGGGTACAATACATTCAGGGCTTTCATGCCGAAGCTCAGCAAACTTGCCAGGTATACACAAATCATTCTGTCAGGGCTACAGGAGTCACCATATTAGCGGACGCAGACTTCTCCCCAATTGACATCATGAGCGCCAGCACACACAAGTGCGTCAGTTATCTGGTAGTTTATCAATGGACATCCCTGACAAAGAGCCAGACCCCAAACGACACCGCCACGTGAACACCTGTCTGACATCCGTCACATTGCCCCTCCAGCCCCATCCCAAACTGCCCGAGCCAGACCCCAAACGACACCGCCACGTGAACACCCGTCTGACATCCGTCACATTGCCCCTCCAGCCCCATCCCAAACTGCCAGAGCCAGACCCCAAACGACACCGCCACGTGAACACTTGTTTGACATCTGTCACATTGCCCCTCCAGCCTCATCCCATTCCCAAACTGCCAGCCACCCAGAGCCACAGCCCAAACGACACCGCCACATGAACACTTGTCTGACATCCGTCACATTGCCCCTCCGGCCCCATCCCATTCCCAAACTGCCAGCCACCCAGAGCCACAGCCCAAACGACACCGCCATGTGAACACTTGTCTGACATCCGTCACATTGCCCCTCCAGCCCCAGCCCCAACTGCCAGTGCCAGAGCCCAAACAACACCGCCATCCCTGAACCTTGAAAGTGGGATGAGCCCTCCCCCACCCCCCACATGCTGATCTCCCCCTGAGTGAAATACAACTGCCTTCAAGGATGAAAAGCAGAGGGCGGCCAAAGGGATCAGACATCACTGTAATTGGCCTTCCAAAGCAGAAGAAATCCAGATTGGGTCCCATGGCATTTGCACAGAAATTAGTCTGAGAAAGAAGAAGTGAGCCTTGGATGGTTGGTACCAAACCTGTCAAACCATTACAGTGAGAAGCTACTAAGTGTTGCTGACCTACCAAAGCAAAGTGCTCACCTTCCTCTCAGTTTTCTTGATGAGAATGTTGATGTTGTTACTGTGCAGAAATTTTTTGACAGGGGAGCCTGGTTATGTATTTCATCAATGATTGATAACATGAGAAAGAACACACAGTACAATTGTGCCAGCTGAGCCTTGGCTTGCATACTCATTGGTCAAGCAATTGTCTATGATACCTGGTTGCTTTGGTTCCACATTAAGTGTGCATCCTCAAAAGGTGCTGTTCCTAAAGGCCGATTTTGGTTTTGCAAGAAATGCAAGAATGTTTAGGTGCACATGAAATAAAAACAAGAATGGTCACTTTATGGACTTGGCTGTACTTGATCAATTCACATTACCCCTTCGTCGAATACAAATTGATTTTGTAGTCATACACAGTCCGTAAATTCATCAATAATGTTTTGTAATTCTTGTTTGTGGAAAGCAAAAATTCTTCCTTACTGTGTACCAGGCATCTGACAGAGCCGTTACTGTTGTTACCTTTGACATCTGTGATATTCTGTGCATATATCTTACTATTTTATTGTAGTTTATCTGTATCATAGTGTCGCAAAAAATAAAGTCTGTGACATTTTATGTACATTTTTATATTTTAAGTCCAGGACTATTTTCGCTTTTTGTGTACAGTTCTACACTTGTTTCACTTTCCATTACTTCCACCTGGTTTCAAAGAATGTCAAGCTTCATCAGAGATGCGAACAGGGGAGATTTTACTGTAGATACTAGATGGTACACTTCTGAAACGCTGCAGAATTTTCTGTGAACATCGTTTTCTTGATTGGCTTACTTATATTATTATTATGTACCACAGCATTAGTGATTTGATTTTACTACACTGACACATGTATGGCATTTTGTGTTGTCTCTCATAATCAAATTTGCCTTCTCTTTGCTTTCCCTACAACAGTGGAACCCCCCGTTTAAGACCTTCAAAAATCTGAGCAAATCAGGTCTAAAAAGGGGAAGGTCTTAAAATGGGATTCTTTCTTTTCTTTATTTGGTGTTTAACGTCGTTTTCAACCGTTCAAGGTTATATCGCGACGGGGAAAGGGGGGGGGGGGGGGGATGGGATAGAGCCACTTGTTAATTGTTTCTTGTTCACAAAAGCACTAATCAAAAAATTGCTCCAGGGGCTTGCAACGTAGTACAATATTATACGTTATTTGCGTTTTTGACCAAAATATGACATTTTACACAGATCGAGACAGTCATTGTTCTCCCAGACCGCCATGAAAGATATTTTCCCTGATTTCAGTCTGTTGGCGGAAGTGTGCATGACATGTCCTCTGACTTCTGACTGTGCCTTGTGAGAGGGGATTCAGCTAGTGTACAAAACAGGGTGAAAAGTCATCTTAGAAATAGAATGTCTGTGGAAAAACTGGCCAAGAAAATGAAAATCCGACACTAAAGCCGAGGATTTGCAAATGGATTTGGTTCCAAAAGCCGCTCAACTCTTCACACAAGCCAGAAAAAGAATTAAGTTGAGCAACTCTTGAACCCAAACTTCATTAGCAAATCTTACGGCTGCCTAACTGCATGAATTCTGATATCCTGTTTCTGAGATGACTGTTCACCCAATGACCTCTAATGTGTGGTTGACTGGTTCATTCTTTTATCTTTTTTCTAGTCTGAAACGGAGATCTGAAGAAAATTGACTAGTCATCAATAACTTTGTATTATTCTAGTCGTATTAAACAGAGAAAGAGAGAGAGATTTTTTCCCTTTTTGGTGCTGATTGCTGTTTGAAATGTTCATTGTTTAAATTGTTTTTTCAGTTTAAGAAATACAAAAAGTCTCAAATTTGTTTGTCACAGATTCACAGAAAAAGAGAGAGAAAGGTGTGTGATTGTGTGTGTGTGTGAGTATGTATGTGTGTGTGTGAGCGCAAATACCAAGTCAAAACTCAACATTTAAAACAACACCTTGATACTGATAGTTTTTACAAAAATCAATTACAGCTGTGCATTCATGAAGGCTATTTTTTATGTAGTATTAATTAATACCGCACCGCAGAAAAAAAACCTCAACATTTGGATTGGGAGTAAAAAAACTTCTTAAAGGTCCAGACCATGCTGTTTTAGCGTCAAAAACGCTTCGAATCGTGTTCCTGCGCGACCGAACACTTCCCGATGTTTGCAGTTAGTTAGAAAACCACTTTCTTACCGTCTTCAACAATGTTTGGTTTACTTCGGAATCTTCTAAGGCCGTAATCCGACGAATTTCGTGACCGAAGCGACGGATTTCTTCTCCAAAACGACCCGCCATTGTGCCGCGTGATCTTCGCGAGACTGGCTTATGAATAAATTATCCGTGACGTCACACTGTGTGAAGATGGTTGTTTACCAACATGGCAACAAGCGTAACTGCAGACGAAATTGAACCGTACATGTTCGAACTACCAGTTTCTCTCCTCGAATCAAGCATGAAAGATGAGGAGCGGAGGCCACTTCCAGCAGTAGTGAAAAGACAGTGACGATGAAAATTGCGACTCTGTCTCAGCGATCAAAGGTAAACACGCCCGCTCTCTGTGCTGAACTTATCGTCTGCTTTCGAGTCTGTGCTATTTTTTTCACTCTCGCCTTGTCAACGCACTCGCGAATAAGTGGGATATTGTTTAAGTGTTCATGCATTGCATGCACGAGTAAAAGAACAACAGCTCATCGCAGTTTTAACTGTTCTTGATTATTTCAGAGACTGGTGTCAGAGTGGCCACTGTACCTGTTGTATTGTGTGGGAGGGGCAGATTTGAGAGAGAGAGGAAGCTAGCCTGAGGTACATTGTAGAATGAAAACTTGCAGGGGAGCAAGAATGCATCACCAGCCACGAAGGTGTACATACAACTTTTTTTGAGGTGCCTATATTTGTTTGATTGTTAAATGTATGTATTTGTTGTTGTTTTTAAAGGCTATCAAGAAAACTGTTGTCATTTAAATTTGTAACACTCAGGCACATATAGTTTCACACACACACAAGATTAACTCACTTGCATGCCCACAGAAGAAGTTTGCTCTTCACATTGTTCTGTTGTTGTTGTTTTTATAATGTAATCATTGTAACATCAACACTCAGTAATAACCAATATTACAACACAATCACTTTTTCATCAGAACTCACTCACATACTACATGTATTAAACCCTGGTTTATGGACACTTGCATTTGTACTTTGCATGGGAAAGCAGCCTGAATTTCAGATGAACTTTAATAAAAGAAGATTTATATGTATGTTGCTCTAGATGCATGTTTTAATAAATAATAATGACATTCAGGAAAGTAAAAGGACTGTTGAAGTTTGCTGTTGTAAAATGTCTGATGATTAGGGTTCTGTTGCACATTTAGTGAATTGACTGTACCAATTGCTGTTATTATTTACACCCAATCAGTGCATCCACATGATATTATGTAGCTTAAATTAAAGAACATGTTTTGATGTGTTCAGAACATACCGACAAGTTGCACACTCACTGACTTTCCGAAAGAACAGGAAAGTTCTTCCTGCCTGTCTGGTCACTGCCATCAGAGACCTCTTTCTGTCACAGAGCTACACAGGCTTCAAATATATGTAAGATAAATTAAAAATTTTAGTAGTAAATTTTCATTTGATTAATATACTTACCCAACTCACATATAGCAATTAACCCTAGTTCAGTGCCGGTAACGCTGTACGCATCCCCTTGGTAACCAAGGGAAGCCCCTCTAAAAAAAGAGTGACCAATCCCATAAGGCCATATTAATACATACTTCCGACTTCCGTATGCGCGCGCATACGCCTCCATATGCATCATTCCAAACGAAGCCCAACTCACACCCTTTTTTAGAAACCCACAACCCACAGCGGGGAGGCGGGAGGGAATAAACGATGTGAGTTGGGTAAGTATATTAATCAAATGAAAATTTACTACTAAAATTTTTAATTAACCTTCGCCGGCACTCGTGGGTCCGTGCGGACCCAGAAGGGTGTTTGATTGCAAATATCTTTTAAACGAGTTGGAATTTTTTAATGAGCTTTTAGAAATGCCTCAGACACCTAACAAGCTATCATCTCCTAAAAGCTCATTAAATTTCAGTGATAATTAATTAATTAATTAATGGTCAAATTTAGACTACACACGGAAGCATTTGTGGGGACGTGCGGACCCATACTTCTCAAAGAAGGAAAAGCGTGTATACCCTTCCGAGGCACTCGTGGGTCCGTGCGGACCCAGAAGGGTGTTTGATTGCAAATGAGACAGTGACAAAAGGTCAGGTGTCATGTCTACTGTCCCGAATGACACACGATTGCTGACATTTCACCATTGCCAAAAGAATAAACAAATAAGAAATAGGTAGAAAATGAATGTGAAAACTGACTTTGATTGTTGATCAGTATTTTCTATACCACTAACAAATAATCTACTTACACATAGCTGTTTGGCAAATGTATGTTGCATGGGACACACTGACATGAAAGTGGAAGATGTTTTTCCCTCTAGAGAAACTACATATCAAGTTACACTTTTTGTGCTCTTCCATTCCAGTTGGCAATCAATTGTTAACGCATGTTATTAGAAAAAATAGAACGAAAACAGATTAGATAGAATGAAAAATGTACTGGTGATGTCATTTGGGACATACTGACATGAAAACGTCACCTTTTGTCATTGTCTCAAATATCTCTTAAACGAGTTGGAATTTTTTAATGAGCTTTTAGAAATGCCTCAGACACCTACAAAGCTTTCATCTCCTAAAAGCTCATTAAATTTCAGTGATAATTAATTAATTAATTAATTAATTATTGGTCAAATTTAGACTACACACGGAAGCATTCGTGGGGACGTGCGGACCCATACTTCTCAAAGAAGGAAAAGCGTGTATACCCTTCCGAGGCACTCGTGGGTCCATGCGGACCCATACTTCTCAAAGAAGGACAATTGTGCAAACCCTTCCGTGGCACTCGTGGGGCCATGCAGACCCATAATATTTTACCAAATACCGTGTGCAGTCTAAATTTGACCATTAATTAATTAATTAATTATCACTGAAATTTAATGAGCTTTTAGGAGATGATAGCTTTTTAGGTGTCTGAGGCATTTCTAAAAGCTCATTAAAAAATTCCAACTCGTTTGAGATATTTGCATCAAACACCCTTCTGTGTCCGCACGGACCCACGAGTGCCACGGAAGGATATGCATATTTTTCTTTCTTTGAGAAGCATGGGTCTGCACGGCCCCACGAGTGCCACGGAAGGATATGCACATTTTTCCTTCTTTGAGAAGCATGGGTCTGCACGGCCCCACGAATGCGTCCGTGTGTAGTTGATAACGAGTGCCGGCGAAGGTTAAATTACATATCTTACCCAACTCACATATAGCAGATTGCTACTATAGGTGGCGGGTACTCACCCTCTCAAGTACGAAGAACCTGCCCAGCAGCCACCAGAGACGGCAAGGCAGACGAGCCGTCCTGACGACAAGAGGCAACATCCCTCAAGTAGTGGTTAATGAAGATGTCCTCTGATCTCCAATATGCCACCGCAAGAACCTCCGAGAGGCGTCCTGAGCGGAGCACAGCCAAGGACGACGACCATGCCCTAGCCTCATGTGTTCTGGCAGAGGTAAGAGGCAGAATGGCTCTAGCATCCCCCGACTGGGTCTGCCACCACATATAAGCCTGCCTGATTGTCATCGACACCCATCTGGTCAGGGTAACTTTAGAAATGTCTTTACTTCTGACAGTATTGAGTGAAATAAAAAGAAGCTTTTGAGTTTCCGAGCGAAGAGGAGACGTTCTAGACAAGTAACTGCTGAGGGCACGAACCGGACAGTTAAGAGCATCAGGATCTCCTGGAGCCAGCACAGCGCTCAAGGGGGGAATATGAATAACCGGGGAAGCATGACCGGGCTTTTGATTCTTTGCTAAAAAATCCGGCCTAAACTTCAACGAAAAAGAACCATCCTTCTCTAAAGAAATATCACGCGCCAAACCCGACAAAGCGTGCACCTCACTGCCACGACGAGCTGTGGCGAGCAAAACAAGAAACAAAGTTTTCCTCGTAAGCTTAGCTAGACTAGCTAAGTGCAGGGGCTCAAAATCGTCCGATGCCAAAAAACGTAAAACTAAAAACAGATCCCACGCCGGGAGCTGCGTTTTGGACCGAGCTGAAAGAAGGGAAGCGCCCTTTAGCACACTCGCGATCACGCCACTTAAATCAATTTTGCGTCCCAGCTGTCTAAGCGTTGAAGATATAGCAGAACGCCTCACACGCAAGGAAGAAGGCGACCCCCCCCTCCCTGCCAACCAAGATAAATGATTGGCAACTTGCATTGACCTGGGAGAGAGAGGGCTAACACCATTTTCAGCGCACCATTTTGTCCACGCAGACCAGTGCGAGGAATAGACCGACTTCGTCGAATCTCTATGCGCTTGCTGTACCAAATTCAGAGTTGACTCTGAGGCACCCGCCCGGAGCAGAGAGCCTCTGATAGCACCCAGCCGTGAAGCTGCAACGCCTGCGGGTCCCCGTGCGGAATGCCCGACCTGGGTTGAACCAGGTCGCCCTTTCGAACGCCTAGAGGAATGGGTGGACGAACCGCCATGCGCACCAGATCTGGATACCAATGTTGACTGGGCCACCGCGGGGCCACCAGAACCAACGCTGGCTTTTCTATGTCTGCTTTCCGCACCACCTTGCCTAGCAGGCAAAACGGAGGAAAGGCATAAGCCTGCAGACCCGACCAATCCAGATCCAGCGCATTCACGGCCCAAGCTAGAGGGTCCGGAAACGGAGAGACAAACAAGGGGAGACGAGCCGAGAATCTCGTTGCGAACAGATCGATGGGAGGCTTGTGAACCTGCACCCAAAGACGATCCAGAGCCTGATGGGAGAGAGTCCATTCTGAGTGCAGGACCTTGCTCCCCCTGCTGAGGGAGTCGGCCAGGACATTGAGAGAGCCCCTCAGGTAAACAGCTGACAGCCGAATGTTGTGAGTGCTGCACCAGACCAGTAACCGACACGCGCTGTTCGACAGAACCTGAGAGCGCGAGCCCCCCTGGCGATTTATGTAAGCCGCTACCGTCGTGTTGTCCGTGTGTACCAGAACATGACTGTTTGCCAGCAGAGGCAGAAATGAACGCAGGCCGAGTGCCACAGCCTCCAGCTCCAGAACATTTATGTGCAGAGAGACCTGACTGGCGTCCCACACCCCTGAAGCAGTCTGGTCTGCCAAATGAGCCCCCCAGCCCGAAAGCGAGGCGTCCGTGAAAAGATTGTTCTCCGGTGCAGGGAGAACAATAGGGACACCCTGTGACACCCAGGGGAGAAGCCATATGCTCGTTGTACGACTGAACCAAGCACCCAACTCGATCAAGCAATTCCAGCCTTGAGTCGCTTGGTCCCACTGCGCTTGGAGCGCTGCTTGAAAGGGCCTCTTGTGGACTCTTCCCAGAGGGACAACAGTGGCCATGGATTCCATCTGCCCTAAAAGGGAAGTCAACTCCCGAGCCGTAGACAGATTCTTTCCGTAAAGAACACGGATAGCCTCCTGCAACTTGTCCACCCTCTTTCGAGCAGGACGGACTGACCAGTTCAGTGTATCGAACTCCATCCCCAGGTACGTGAACTGCTGGGAGGGCACCAGCTCCGACTTCACTAGGTTGGCTGTGAAGCCGAGCTGAACCGCTAGACTGAGCACCCTCTGAGTGTGCGTATTGCAAAGGACCTGGTCTTGATGCAGAATCAACCAGTCGTCCAAGTAGGCTCTCAGACGCACACCCTCCTGCCTCACGAGGGCACAGAGCTGACGCACGACCATCGTGAAAATCCAAGGGGAGAGAGACAGACCGAACGGGAGCGCCCGAAACTGAAAGATCCTCTCTCCCCAGCGGAAACGAAGCCATTTTCTGTCTGCCACATGCATCAGCACGTGAAAATAAGCGTCGGTCAGGTCTATAGACGTGACCCAGTCCCCCGGCCGAAGGGCTTCTCTCACTGAGGCAGGCGTTTCCATCGTGAACTTCACGACACGCAGGAACCTGTTCAATGGCGACAAATCCAGAACAGGCCTCCACGCACCCGAGGCTTTGGGTACTACAAACAACCTGCCGTAAAAGCCTGGGGACCTGTGATCGATCACCTCCTCGATCGCGCCTTTTGAAAGGAGTGCAGCGACCTCTCCCTGAATAGCTGCTTTGGCCTCCGCGTCTCGCGGAAACACAAAAGGCGGCGGTATCCTGGACAGCGGTGCCTTCCCGTCTGCCCAGAGAAGACGAAATCCCGAACTGATCACCCCCAAAATCCACTGGCTGGACACCAAACGAATCCAGGCAGCGATGGCCCTGGAGGGGCCGCCCGCCACCACCAAGGTGGGGGCTAACGGGGCGATCTGCTCGGGAAGACATCATTGGGGGTGAGGCTTACGCCCCGACCCCCTAGAACCACCAAACGAACCCCTCTTCTGATAAGGGGCGCCACGCCCCCTGCCTCGAGAAGAGGAGTTCTGGTTCTGACTCTTGCCACCGCCCGAGAACGAAGGCTGAGCCTTGTTCTGCTGCTGAGGCTTACTCTGTGGTTTTTGAAAGCCCTGATGGGCGATCCTGGCAATCGCCAAATCCCTAGCGTCCTGGGTCTCTTTTTGCAACGCATCAAGAGACGAACGACTTATCAGTGAGCCGTCCTCAAAGGGGGAGAACCTCAGACTATCGATAGTCCCCTTGTCCCTGATCTTTGAGCCACTCAGAAAGGCAGCTCTGCGCGAAAGAATCGCATGAGTGTACAGCTTGGCTGAAAGCCCCATTTGCTCACGAGAGACCCTGGCTAAGGTAGCCAACAGCGTTGTAACGTCTTCAGCAGAAGCGTCATAACGAAACTCAAAAGGCTCAAGACTTGACGCAATCGACCTTGACAAAGAACGTTGCAGTGACTCAGAGACCGAGGCCAATTCTAACAGAGATCTCCCTGTCTCCTCTAGCGCCAACAGAGAGCCCTCCGCGTAGGGCACAGGCCTGTCTTTGCTATAACCGTCTTCCCTGAGAGACGCCAGATCCGGTGTAACAGGCAGAGCCGCTCTAGGAAGAGCAAAAGACTCCACCAAGTCAACAGGCTGCGGCCCCAGCCTGAAATTGCGGAGAGCCGCTGCACCAGGCACCACTTGACCTGTCTGAGCCAGCCACGACGTGGCCGAATCAGGTGCATCCCCATGTTGAACCAACAAAGGCATCGGGGCCACCTGACTATGCGACTGAGAATTCTTCTTCAAAACTTTCGACATCTCATACGCAACAGCGGGCGATTCGAGAAACTTGAAAGAACATTTCTTCTCTTTCGCACTGCGAAAGTCTCCAAGTGCAGAGGGAGGAGGAACCACAAAAGACTTAGATTCCACCACCCCCTCTTCAAAATATCTTGAAGCCGTCTCAGCCGCAGATGCCACTGCATCAGAAAGCCTAAACGGAATCTTGAATTCGGTACCTTCGACTGCTGCGGAAGCACCGTCTTCAGAACAGCCGTCCGGCAAAACCATGCCATCCGTCAGCTGGCCCCCTGCTTGACTGCCATAGTCAAACAAAGAGCCAGCCACACTGCCCCCTTCCTGCCCCCCGGGCGGAAGCGAAAGACGCGCACCCGTACCACAATCTAAAGAAGCGGTTGGTTGCGACAAATCTTCCGTTCGCTCTCCAAGGTTCTTGACCGCCACCGACCTGCTGCCAATGCAGTCAGAGCCAGCCTCAGCTTCAGAACTTTCACCCACAAAGCCAGAGCCCGGAGTTACTTTCTCTTGGAAACGCTCTACCCTTTCTCCGGAGAACCCGGATACTTGGGTAGAAGACATACCTTTAATGTGGCGAGAACCACCAGCAGCCGGGCCGCACGCCACCAGAGTAGGCCTGGTACCATCCTGAGACGCATGAACCTCAGCCCGAGTAACAGTGGCCGAAGGCAAAGGGCGAACGTCGGCCAGAGACGACACACCAGCCACACCCGCAGGCAGAGACCGGAACTCCGCCCGCGTGGACGCCACCTCCTCCGCCAAAGACGAGACCTGTGAGCTTAAAGAAAGTAACAGAGACGCCACGTCCACAGACGCAAGGCCGGGAATCACAGACACCGAAGCCGCCTTAGCGGGCTTATCAGCACGAGACAACTTGTCTAAAGTTTTATCAGTGGGCTTATCAGCACGAGACAACTTGTCTAAAGTTTTATCAGTCACATTCGCCGAAGTAGGCATGTCAATCAAAACATCGGTAATCTTTTGCAACGACGGTTCCAGAACCGAAACATGTGCCTGGCCGGGAGCATAAGCTTTCCTAGGCGTTTTCTTAGAAGGCGAAGACTCAGCAGCTACTTGCTTAGACGAGTGCCGCTTCTTGGCGCTATCCGCCATGACCAAAACAACTCACGAAAAATTTTGTAAACAAGAAAATTTTCACAAGTTCAAATTACAGGTCAAAACGCCCACAAACACAAGCAAAAAACAAGAACGACCTCACCTCAATATGTAGAGAAGCGAAGACAAGCTAGAAGAAACCAAGAGGTAAATGACCAAGTCCGCAGACGAAGTGTCAAAAGGCTGAACACAGCCAGAGCGTACAAAAACGCGACCAGTCTCACTGCTCGCTGAGTATGGAATGATGCATATGGAGGCGTATGCGCGCGCATACGGAAGTCGGAAGTATGTATTAATATGGCCTTATGGGATTGGTCACTCTTTTTTTAGAGGGGCTTCCCTTGGTTACCAAGGGGATGCGTACAGCGTTACCGGCACTGAACTAGGGTTAATTGCTATATGTGAGTTGGGTAAGATATGTAATTTAATAAAAGGTACATTACAACTCTCAACTGCGGGGTGTGTGTGTGTGGGGGGGGGGGGGGAATGTGCATAACCATTGCATACTTAAGGTCGGCTTAAACTGCAAACAGAAATGTGGAGCTTGCATAACAATTCTTGCTTTGGCAGATTTGGAGATAGGCAGCCTCAGTCTATATAGTTGGTCACCAGTTGGGGCGTCCTGCTTGGTGACAACTTGAGCTTTGTCAACTGGTCTAGCTGTAGCAGTCAAAGTCTGGGCACTGTTGCATTGTAGTCTTGCTGTGTATGCAGAGCTTTGTTGTAGCTGCCATAGGCCAGTGTTGCCATAGACCAGTGTTAGGATCACCACCCCCTCAAACAGCTCCTTCAGTTAACCTGATGCCTGTTTTAGACAGAAAAAAAAGTTACCACAATCAGCAGAACTTTCACTGGAGAATGGGCATAATTCTTTCATACTTTCTTTCTCATAGCTTTTTTTGGTTTTTATAATCTCTTCATTACACTAAATAACATCCATCTTAAGACCTATTTTGAGCCTGAATTTAAGTTGACTAGTAATGATATTAATCATAATGTATTTATTTTTATAATGTACAAACTAGAGTATGTATGTGGATATGTGTGTGATGGTGCTGGTATGGATATGCGTGGTTTGGGTTATGTGTGTACTGATGTGTACATTTTATGTGTTTTGTATGTTTTGCGAGTGCGATTTTATGTGATGTTATTCTGTACACCAGCCAAAACAAAATGTCTGGTATATTAGATAATAAACGCACCTTTAAATTTATTAGCGACTACACCCCGTCACCCTGCAGTCCCCCTCCCCCCCATTACACCCTACACTTTTAACATTGTATAAAAAATCATGTCCCAATATAGGTCCCTAGTTACCTGGGAGGACGTTAAGCTCCATAATCAACATCAACAACGTATTGAATTGAATTGAAAAGCTGGGGTTAGGAGGTCTAACTTCTTGAATTAAAGTGGTTTTTTTCTCAGGTGCATGTAGTTTTTTATTTGCTTGAAATCATGGTGTATTCTGGTTGTAAGAGAAGAGTCAATTTCCTTGTAAGCCTGCAAAATTAAGATTTGTCATTTTTGAAGTACATTTTTGTAAGAGTCCAAAATAGTCCAGGATAAGGAGGAAAAACATAGGGTGGGTCAGGAAATCTGAAACATTGCATAGTTTTGTTTTGCCTATGTAGACACAAAAAGTCCTGAGTACTTCCCCCCCCCCCCCCCCCCCCCCCAAGAGAGCATAGCTGTTTTAATTATTTTAATGCCACTGTTAGCAAGAGGAGTACTACAGACAGCAATCAAACAGTGGATTTTTTCTGTAGACATTGTTATTTCTGTTTAGGTGTTTCAGTAGTTTTCTATGCGGATAAATCATGCTGCATGATCACTAGAAACAATCCAGCTCTGTAGCATGCAAGTTTTTTAAAGGTTTTTTTCCCATGTTACTCTGAGAGAAAAAAACAACCCACAGAGATAAAGTTGAACTGGCAGTTTGACTGAAGCAGTGGTAATAACACAGAGTGCTCTTCCTACAATCAATTTTTTTTTATGTGGATGATGATGTCCATACATGTACAGTTTGGTTGTATTATTTTGCTAGACTATTTGTTTCTGTTAGATATATCTGCTCACATGATTGTTGTTCATAATTTGACATTACATTTACTGCTGATCAAAATGTATTGTTGGAATAGGTCTGCTTAATATTCTGACTGCAGTTTTGTAATAAAATCAAATAACACAGATGTTTTAAGTATCAAAGTGCTTTTCACACACACACACACACACACACACACACACACACACACACTCACACACTATGAGTATGACTGCAAACATGAATTTGTACTTGTATTAATTATAATTACTGTATTACAGAACCTGATCTGAAAAAAAGGACAACAGCAAATTATTCATGCAAGCTTGCTGTATTAACGATTTCTTTATCCATTTAATACAACACTGAATTAAAAGATAACAACTATAACAACGTGTGTGTGTTTGTGTGAATGTCTATGTGTATATGGACGGACACTGATTAAACCTGAGACTCATCGATTACCCAGGTGAGTGTAAAAGAGGGAGAGAGAGAGGGAACTTTAAGGTGGGTGCATGGGGACGGGCATGTAGTAACAGATATATGTTTTAATCTGTAATCTTAACACATGTGCTTAAAATTAGGAACAGATGCCATTCCACTACAAATACTGTCAGTCTGACAAAAACGCCCAGTGACACTGAACCCCTATCCCTTACAGAACACATTCAGTATACATGTACTCACTTCCTTTCGTCTGCGTTTAGTGAAAGCAGATCGTTCTGATGACACTGATTGGTATCCGGTTTCTGACCTCCTGTGAGTGGTCAACAATTGTCGGAACTGGAACTGCGTTAGGCAACAGCTGTTTTGTGTGTGCCAGGTTTTCTTGCCGGCTTAACTGCGTTCGCATTGGAAGAAAGTGTCGCGAAACACAGCACATCGTGTTGGCCGTTTCCAGTTAATCAGTCTTGCTGCAGAAGTTGTAAGCCCATCGGAAAAAGGTGACAACTGATGCCTGAACCTTTTTTCTATACTTCATAGCTATCAGCAGCCGTGCGCATTCCTTCGGCGTGCTGTTGATGCTCGATTTAGGCAAACGCCCACTTGAGCGTAAGCTGTAACTTTCGGTTTCCAAACACAAAGTGACGTCACAGCCGGTTCTCGTCTACTGGCGGCCATTTCGAAGTCTCGTTTAGCAGACGAATTTGGCGGAACGTTTTTAATTAAATCACAATGATTAAGCTACGAATCGGTGAATTTCTTTACATTTTTGGAATCTTTAGGTGCATTTCTCTAACCTTCAGTCATCGGTTAGTGGTTCTAATAACCTTTAAAACAGCGTGGTCTGGTCCTTTAACCTTTTGCTTGGGAGTGAAAAACTTCAGGTTTTTTAGGTTGGGAAACACTGATATTATTGTCTCCGTCAGAACTCTGTGGTCGTTCGGTGAAGGTAAACTGCGCACACTGGCACTGCAACAAAATACTAAACGATGAGATTACTCTTGGTTTGCTTCTTCCATGAATATCGCTTCTCAGATTCTCAGTGTATAGATCTACGTCTCTCTAGCATATTTGCCGCCTGGACCTCCATTTTGGAACATGGTGATGGTCTACACACGTCTTCCTGAGTTCCTCAGTTCCTGTCTTCCGCCACACAGAAGACAAACTTATCTGAGTGAAATTAATGCTGAGTACAAAATGACCATGCTCGCTATTTACATTTGAAGATAACCGGTACTTTCATACTTACAGTTACATGCTAAAGTTCGCTCTTGGGCTGGGGCAACAGTTACAGTTCCGCTCGCACCCACCGAGGTGATGTATACGGAAATCGCCCGGGAAAGTGTAGTTATCTCCCTTTCGCCGCGGTTCGGGGTCTGGGGAAGGGAGCGTCTGCTTACTGACAGCCGGCCCGACTAAACTACGCGCCAGCACGCGCTAGCACGCGCCAGCACGCGCCAGCACGCGCTACCTTGAACCATAGCACTTATATACTTTATTTTTATATTCCAAGCGGAGCGCGGGCGGAGCCCGCGCGTTGCGAGGTAGTTTTTTTTTTCATCTCCCAGCACTGAACATTTTTTTGCCAAGTGGTGTCTGTCTGGACATTGTTCTAGAATTCATCTTTTAGCACAATATTAGCGACACTGTTTGGACAATTCTATTAAAATTAGGCGTACAAACTGATTTTGTTTCGGGGAATCCTCTCAGAGGATCAGAATTTTCATATAATATCATCGGAAGCTGTTACAACGGGAAAATGTGAAACTTTTGTCACTTTTTAACATGGAATTTCATCTTTGAGCGTTTCAAGCGGACTTTAATAAAATAGTTATTTGCGAATTAAGCAGCGGAAGACACTCACCGGTTCAACATGTGTATGGTCATTAAACCTCAAAACATTTCAGTAAGTGGTTTAGACAAACACCTCCGACATGTGAGGGTGACTGGTTTGTAGCTGAAGAGTTTTTTTCTAAAGTGTGTTCTAAATACAAATGACGTACTGGTAATGATGTAATGAGTTGTTCTAATCTTGTTCTTGGAACTCTTGCTGTTCCAAGCTTGTTCTTAGCAAGTCTTGGTGACGAGAACAAAGACTATCAATGAAATCTTTAGAAATAACCTCTGACAACGACGACGATGACGACGACGACGACGATAACAACAACAACAACAAATGACATCGACGACGACGACGACGACAACAACAACAACAACAACAACAACAACAACAACAACAACAACAACAAAAACAACAACACGAGAACAACAACAATCACGACAACGAACATGACAACAACAACACCAACAACTACGACGACAACTACAACGACTGGGTTATGATGACATCACCAATGATTTAAAGGCCGTTAAAAAATCGTTAAATCCTATTTCTTCACTGATTCTTATGAAATTTTAAAGGTAGGTTTGTTGTCCCCAACTTATTTTCACTCCATACTTTTCCAGAAGAAAAACATAATTTTGGCAGTTAAAAACCGTTAAATTTCAATTCTTCACCGATATTTATGAAATTTTGTGGGTAGGTTCGTTGTCCCCAACTGATTTTCACTCTATACTTTTCCAGAAGAAAGACATAATTTTGGCAGTTAAAAAACGTTAAATTTCTATTCTTCACCTATCTTTATGAAATTTAGTGGGTGGGTCCGTTGTCCCAAACTGAATTTTAAGACATACTTTTCCAGACAAAAAACCTTATTTTTGGCAGTTAAAAACCGTTAAATCTCAATTCTTCATCGATATTTATGAAATTTTGTGGGTAGGTTCGTTGTCCCCAACTGATTTTCACTCCATACTTTTCCAGAAGAAAAACATAATTTTGGCAGTTAAAAACCGTTACATTTAAATTTTCACCTATCTTTATGAAATTTAGTGGGTGGGTCCGTTGTCCCAAATTGAATTTCAAGACAAACTATTCCAGTCAAAAAAACTTATTTTTGGCAGTTAAAAACCGTTAAGTCTCAATTCTACACCGATATTTATGACATTTTGTGGGTAGGTTTGTTGTCAGATTTGACATGATGGCAGAATTGAAAGTGTGAGATATCCTGATGTTTCACAATTTATGCTGCATAATTCAGCCCCATAGGCGCTTGAATTTTAGGTGGAGTTGGGTTTTTTTTCAGCCCAAACCAGTAACCCCCACATAGTTTTCATGTCCCTTTCTGAGAGACTTCAAGAAGTTTCAATTTGACGTCATGATTAGCCTGCCGCATTAGCAAGTATGAAAACACGTCATCGATGACACATTTTAAGACAGAGAGAGAGAGAGAGAGAGAGAGAGAGAGAGAGAGAGAGAGAGAGAGAGAGAGAGAGAGAGAATCATGTACACACAGATGGACGACTTCGCTTGGGGTATGTACTGCCCGGCAGTACACATCTACTTTATTCTAGTTAGTTCATCGTCCATTCTCACATAATACAAAATTTCAAACTTCAATGATGAAAAATACGGAAGTTATGACGAGTTTAAGGAGAGCTAATGCACTACTCTCAAATCCGACGATTTCCGCCATTGACTAAACGGCAGCGCGCTACCACTTTGAAGTAGACCGCTACCCGGTGATCCATAACACTTACATAATTTATTTTTATAGTCTATATAGTTAATCCAAGCGGAGCGCGGGCGAAGCCCGCGCGTAGCGAGGTAGTTTTTTTTTTCATCTCCCAGCACTGAAAATTTTTTTGCCAAGTGGTGTCTGTCTGTGAACATTGTTCTAGAATTCATCTTTTAGCACAATATTAGCGACACTGTTTGGACAATTCTATTAAAATTAGGCGTACAAACTGATTTTGTTTCGGGGAATCCTCTCAGAGGATCAGAATTTTCATATAATATCATCGGAAGCTGTTACAACGGGAAAATGTGAAACTTTTGTCACTTTTTAACATGGAATTTCATCTTTGAGCGTTTCAAGCGGACTTTAATAAAATAGTTATTTGCGAATTAAGCAGCGGAAGACACTCACCGGTTCAACATGTGTATGGTCATTAAACCTCAAAACATTTGAGTAAGTGGTTTAGACAAACACCTCCGACATGTGAGGGTGACTGGTTTGTAGCTGAAGAGTTTTTTTCTAAAGTGTGTTCTAAATACAAATGACGTACTGGTAATGATGTAATGAGTTGTTCTAATCTTGTTCTTGGAACTCTTGCTGTTCCAAGCTTGTTCTTAGCAAGTCTTGGTGACGAGAACAAAGACTATCAATGAAATCTTTAGAAATAACCTCTGACAACGACGACGATGACGACGACGACGACGATAACAACAACAACAACAAATGACATCGACGACGACGACGACAACAACAACAACAACAACAACAACAACAACAACAACAACACGAGAACAACAACAATCACGACAACGAACATGACAACAACAACACCAACAACTACGACGACAACTACAACGACTGGGTTATGATGACATCACCAATGATTTAAAGGCCGTTAAAAAATCGTTAAATCCTATTTCTTCACTGATTCTTATGAAATTTTAAAGGTAGGTTTGTTGTCCCCAACTTATTTTCATTCCATACTTTTCCAGAAGAAAAACGTAATTTTGGCAGTTGAAAACCGTTAAATTTCAATTCTTCACTGATATTTATGAAATTTTGTGGGTAGGTTCGTTGTCCCCAACTGATTTTCACTCTATACTTTTCCAGAAGAAAGACATAATTTTGGCAGTTAAAAAACGTTAAATTTCAATTCTTCACCTATCTTTATGAAATTTAGTGGGTGGGTCCGTTGTCCCAAACTGAATTTTAAGACATACTTTTCCAGACAAAAAACCTTATTTTTGGCAGTTAAAAACCGTTAAATCTCAATTCTTCATCGATATTTATGAAATTTTGTGGGTAGGTTCGTTGTCCCCAACTGATTTTCACTCCATACTTTTCCAGAAGAAAAACATAATTTTGGCAGTTAAAAACCGTTACATTTAAATTTTCACCTATCTTTATGAAATTTAGTGGGTGGGTCCGTTGTCCCAAACTGAATTTCAAGACAAACTATTCCAGTCAAAAAAACTTATTTTTGGCAGTTAAAAACCGTTAAGTCTCAATTCTACACCGATATTTATGACATTTTGTGGGTAGGTTTGTTGTCAGATTTGACATGATGGCAGAATTGAAAGTGTGAGATATCCTGATGTTTCACAATTTATGCTGCATAATTCAGCCCCATAGGCGCTTGAATTTTAGGTGGAGTTGGGTTTTTTTTCAGCCCAAACCAGTAACCCCCACATGGTTTTCATGTCCCTTTCTGAGAGACTTCAAGAAGTTTCAATTTGACGTCATGATTAGCCTGCCGCATTAGCAAGTATGAAAACACGTCATCGATGACACATTTTAAGAGAGAGAGAGAGAGAGAGAATCATGTACACACAGATGGACGACTTCGCTTGGGGTATGTACTGCCCGGCAGTACACATCTACTTTATTGTCCATTCTTACAGAATACAACATTTCAAGCTTGAGTGTTGAACATTTCAGTAGTTATGACGGGTTTTAGGCGAGCTAATGCGCTACTCTCAAATCCGACAAAATCCGGCAGTGACTAAAACTGCGCGCTACCAATTTTAAGTGGACGCTACTGAGATTCATCGCTGTTATATAATTTATCTGTATGTTTCTAGTCATTTCATCGTCAGTTCTTACATTATACAAAATTTCAAACTTCAGTGATAAAATGTACGATAGCTAAGACGCGTTATAGGAGAGCTATCCTAAGGCCGTGGCTCCATGTCCGACAATGTCGGATACGGAGTCATTCGTTCCAACACAGTCAGTCGGATGCGGAGCCAGTCATTCCTCTGTGTGTGTGTGTGTGTGTGTGTGTGTGTGTGTGTGTGTGTGTGTGTGTGTGTGTGAACGCTACCCGTTTGGCTGCTTATTCTGATTCGCAGCTAACCCCCCTGGGACCGTTCCCCTACCCGCTCGGTTGGGGATGGAAGCCCCGACGATACACCCATGTCATCCATGGACACGAGGTGCAAATGAGCATATACATATCGCCAAGTTCCGAGTTAAGCATATCAAAGTTAAAATTAAATGACATTCTGCACTTTGCAGCACAGAACAATGGACATGTTCATTACTTCACAGGGCAAAGAAACAACATAATTTTCAGCATGTATTTATTTGGACAAACTTGAAGTCTTGCGTCCTCACAGGATGAACAAGCCTTTTTAAGCCGAATGTTGTTGATATGCTACCGTTCTAGTAAAATTAATTTAAAACAAGAGGCGAAGCCTTCAAGGCTCACGTAAGAAATCGACAAACAGTAACACAAACTCAATCACTCCGTCACACATACACACACACAGACACAGACACAGACACAGACACAGACACACACACACACACACACACACACACACACACACACACACACACACACACAGTGAAGCATAGGTGAAACTATGCAAGAAAGCGAGACCCTGGATCTGCCAAGAAGTCTCGGCCCGCTCACAATAACAATGACCGAGACTTTCAGTAATTCCTTTGCGTGACGTCTAACCCTCTTACGTCATAATGTGACGTCTTCAAATAGTTTCTATCACACACGTCGAACACTTTTGACCGAGACTGACGTAATCCATAGACTCGGAAATGTTAAAGTTTCTACCACAGACATACACACATATACATACGCACGCACAGACAGACAAAGTTTATCATCGCATAGGCTACACTTACGTGAGCCAAAAATGATTAAAAAATAAATTAAAATAAGTTGTATAGCATGACAAAACAATCAAAAAGTGCAGGAACAGTTGTTTGTTTGTTAGCTAGCTTTACTTCCCTTTATCTTGGTGTACATGTAAAGAAGAGTGACTAGGATACGATTTCGATGAGTTGCAGGTTAAAAATCCTCTTTGTGAGGACGGCACTTACATACTGCATCGTTCGATGAAGGGTTAAGAACGAGACGTACAAAGAAACCCACGAAGATAACACCGAAGACATACACACAGTCGAGGGCCCCAAAGGGTTTAAAACCGTGATCGTGATTGGCGTTTTTTGACCTTTCTGTGACCGTGATTGCCGAAATTTCCATTTCTGTGATCGTGATGGGACTTTGCCCGTGATCCGTGATGACAAAAAAATCAAGTCTCGTGATCGTGATCGTCATTTGTTTTCGTGATCGTGATGGGCATTATTGCAAAGCATTTTATTTTCAACGTACATTTTTTCACAGCTGTATTACACTCTATGATCCTCTAGTCTATTCGGTAAGGAGCCAACCCCGATTGAAAGGGAAGCAACAACACATTCAGAAATATGATTTTGAGAGCGATTGCTTCCCTTTAAAAGAACCAATTACACACTGACAAAAAGAGATCCAATCAGAAGGCAAATTGCAAAAGTCTACCAAACTTCATCCAATGGAAGGGCTTCGTGCAAAAGTTTTGAGTGAAATTCGAATTCGAAGATCAAAAATGGCGTGCAGCGGTACTGTCATCGAACTTCTGTTATATTTTGTGGATTCAAGCCAGACCAAAGCAGGCGGCGAGAATGCCTTCCTTGGTGGAAAGGTCAGGCTACGGGTCGGTCTTTCTGAAGACGAAATACCAAGGTATGTTGATCTATGTTGCTCTATGACTGTTCTGAATGTAGGCAAAGATCTTGAAATTTGTTCAAGATCTTTGAGTTTGAGTGAGATCATTGACATTGTCGACATTGCCACGTCCGGCTGTCACTCGCTCAGTGTGACCTCGACTGGCTCGAGATCGAGTCTGCGTTTAGCCAAAACCGAAACTAGAAATGTGTTTTTCATCCCAGCAACGTGGACACGCTTGGCATAGATTCTAATTGTCGCTTCTTTGCATTAAGCTTGGATTTATTTTAGCGCCTGTAAACTTTAATATCAACAATGGGTTAAATTCAGAAACAATGGCGGGGAGACGCGCCAGTTTGGGTCACTTGATCCTCATGTCAAAGACGATCAAAGTCATGTTCGTTGGGGATTTTGTCAGGCATGCTACTTTTCCGGTAATTGCCGGAAATCCGATAAAGCCGTTTTCAAAATCCGGTAAAGTCAATTTTTTTCCGGTGAAGTTGAAAAATTTCCGCAAAAACGATCCGTGTGAATATCGCGCAACGCGACCGGGCGCCGGTCTCAATGAAGCCAGCGCACAGTAGTGTTGTTTTCACCAGTTTGGAGGTGTGTTGAATGGTGGTGGGGGGAGGCTAAAATGGGATTTTTAACAAGATCACAACACTATTACAACCCCTAAAATGATGCCCAGAATGCACCAGATTGCACAGATTTTAACCTTTTTTTGAAAAAATTTCCGGGGGGGCATGCCCCCGGACCCCCCTAGTTGGCTCGCCTGCTTCGCAGGCTCAGGCTTGTGGCTTCGCTACTGGTACTGCGCGCTTCTTTCAGGTAAAACCGTTTTTGGCCTGTAGCATTCCTGTTTTTTTTTATTCAAGGCCATGGAACCAGGCGATGGTGTACCTCAAATTGTACGGCAAAGTTGAAAATAAAAAACCCATCACACATACATGTACTTTAATTTCAATCTACCCAATAGTTTTTGAGAAAATGGGTTTACAAGATTTAGCTCTGGAAATGTGAAATTGTGCAAGTATATATTCATGTGTGTGAGTGAGGGTGTGGGGGTTGAATGTGTATGAGTGGAGAGAGAGAGAGAGAGAGAGAGAGAGAGAGAGAGAGAGAGAGAGAGAGAGAGAGAGAACGAGAGAGAGAGAGAGAGAGAGAGAGAGAGAGAGAGAGAGAGAGAGAGAGAGAGAGAGAGAGAGAGAGAAAAAACCCAATAAAAACAACATTCTTGTTACTGATTACAAATCATGATATGTATTTCTATGTGTGTATGAAAGAGAATTCAAAAAATAATTATAAAAAAGTGCAACAGTTGTCACTTTGTGTTGAATAAACAATAGATCCAGAGGAGCGAATTACTGTGTGGTTGTGTTTACTTTGACACGTGCTTTCTGTACATGCAACTTTTACCGTGACCGTGATTTGCCACTGGTGTTCGTGATCGTGAAAACAAAAATCAAGGTAACTGTGATCGTGAAAGCGAAAATTTCCCTTCCCGTGATCGTGATGATACCCCCCCTTTGGGGCCCTCACAGTCGGCACAGTAACTAGACCAGAAGAGAGAGAGGAGATGTGTTTGTGTGTGTGTGTGTGTGTGTGTGTGTGGGGGGGTGGGGGTGGGGGGTGGGGGTGTGGTGTGGTTGGTGTTATTTGTGAGAGATGGTGAAAGAATAAAGTAACATAAATGATACAGGTCAAGGCAGTGCCTGCTTCAAAGTGGTTGTGCAGTTGGTATGCCGCATTAATGTCTGTATTCAGTCAATGTTGAAGTTGTGTCATAACTTCCGTAATTTTCATCATTGAAAATTGACATTTTGTATTATGTGAGAATGGACGATGATCTAACAAGAAATATAAAAATAAAGTATGTAAGTGCTATGGATCACACACACACACAGAGGAATGACTGGCTCCGCATCCGACTGACTGTGTTGGAACGACTGAATGACTCCGTATCCGACATTGTTTTTTATCACTGAAGTTTGAAATTTTGTATAATGTAAGAACTGACGATGGAATGACTAGAAACATACAGATAAATCATATAACAACTATGAATCTCAGTAGCGTCCACTTAAAATTGGTAGTGCGCAGTTTTAGTCACTGCCGGATTTTGTCGGATTTGAGAGTAGCGCATTAGCTCGCCGCCTAAAACCCGTCATAACTACTGAAATGTTCAACACTCAAGCTTGAAATGTTGTATTCTGTAAGAATGGACAATTAACTATATAGACTATAAAAATAAATTATGTAAGTGTTATGGATCACCGGGTAGCGTCTACTTCAAAGTGGTAGCGCGCTGCCGTTTAGTCAATGGCGGAAATCGTCGGATTTGAGAGTAGTGCATTAGCTCTCCTTAAACTCGTCATAACTTCCGTATTTTTCATCATTGAAGTTTGAAATTTTGTATTATGTGAGAATGGACGATGAACTAATTAGAAATATAACAAGAGGCGAAGCCATCAAGGCTCACGTAAGAAATCGACAAACAGTAACACAAACTCAATCACTCCGTCACACACACACACACACACACACACACACACACACACACACACACACACACACACACACGCACACACACACACACACACACACACACACACACACACACACACACACACACACACACACACACACAGAAAGAGCATAGGTGAAACTGTGCAAGAAAGCGAGACACTAGATCTAGATCTGTCTGTCTGCATGTAGCCTACTTACAAGGACACGACTGCCAACTAGTCTCGGCGCGCTCAAAATAATAATGACCGAGACTGTCAGTACTTCCTTCGCGTGACGTCTAACCCTCTTACGTCATAATGTGACGTCAATGTAATGTGACGTCTTCAAATGTTAGAGTTTCTACCACAGACATACACACGCACAGACGCACGCACGCACGCACGCACGCACAGACAGACAAAGTTACGATCGCATAGGCTACACTTACGTGAGCCAAAAATAAAGTATATAAGTGCTGTGACAGCAGAAAAGGCTTTTTCAAAACTAGTTTTATTTGAATCAATAATACCGTTCTTTGCTAGAATGGAACTTAACAACGTTCTTAAATTCAACAAATAACTGGACACATTCACACAACGCATAGTGGATGGGAGACAACTCATGTGTTAATGATCTTGCGCGCTTATCTCAACTGCTATCCTCTTTGGCCCTGTGTTGGAAGGGAGATAAGCAGGGGGGAAAAGCGCACATGTATTTGTTGCGACCCATCTCGTCATCGGCGCTTTTCCGGAAATGACCTGCGCTTTGTTGGAATTCCAACAATGGCTGCCATTGTAGGAATTCTGACTTTGCGCTACGCGATTCTAGAAATGTACCGCGCGCATAGTGAGAATTCTGCTCTTTCTTAGAATGCGATGTAAAATGATACAAGTCATGTTGGCATATGATGATCCTTGCGTTTTAAAATTATCAATGCTTAGTCTCAAAAATGCAGATGCATTGTATAACGCACCAAACCAACCTGAGTCAAATCATGTCATAGATCGAGACCGTGCTTGCTGCATGCGCTGACAGCCCCCCCCCCCAACACACACACACACCCAATTCAAGACTTCCCTTGAATAAGACCTTGCTTTTACATATATAGCTATGAGACCAATGGTGGCGAGAGAGGTGAAGGGAGGGGGAATGTTTACAGTGCCGTGTGCCGGGCTGTGAGCAGTACCCGCCAATGTTTAGCTCAGGCACCGTCGCGGCGGACGCGCCTCAGTTCTATACCGAACACTGCACCCTCATTCAAGGAAAATGCACCGCGCTGTTCTAGACAACTGTTCTCACCTACAAGTCAGAGGTGTAAGTTACACCGACCCTGGCGCCTAAGGCAAAGCCAAATGCTCGTCTCAAAACCGTATACCTTATTCATGACCTGTGAAAAAGGGAATACTTTTTTTGGGCCAGTCGAAGGGTTGCCATTTCTAGAACGAGGCAGCTCGTTTCCGGAAATGCGGCGCTTTGTTGGTAATCAAATGAGGTTTCGGGAAATCCCGATTATTCCAACTCTGCCCCGGATTCTTACTTTGCGCCCGACACCTTAACTCTTGCACAGGGTCTGACTAAAGACCACGCGACCGTGCGCGACCTCAAACATGTAAGTGTAATATTGTCATATATGTAGTAACTTCACAACCTTATCTGACTTTGAACCAAGTTTTAAGTAATAGAAATACAAAATAAGGCAGGTATGACGCATTTTGCGAAGAGCTATCGAGCGAAAGTGAAAGCATCGGAATTCTGCGTCCGACCATGTTCGCACGTTTTTTAGAACCGCAGGCGCGAACTCAAACTAAAGTACTATGTTCATGTAATATTCTTATATATCCGGCCAGTACGTTCACAACATTATCTGACTTTGTACCAAGATTAAAGTCATAGAAATAAAAAAAATAAGGGAGTTATGATGCATTTTCAAAGAACTAGCGAGCTGAAGTGAAGGGATCGGAATTCTGCGTCCGACCATGTTCGCATTGTTTTTAGAACCGCAGGCGCTACCTCAAACTAAAGTATGTTCATGTAATATTCTTTATAACTAGTAACTTCACAATATCATCTGACTTTTTACCAACTTTTAAGTCATAGAAATCAAAAATATGGGAGGTATTATGCATTTTCGAAGAGCTAGCCAGCGAAAAAGAAAGACTCGGATTTTTGCCTCAAATCAAGTCTGCACGCTCACGCACGCGCGACCTCAAACCGCTAAAGCATGTCAATGTAATATTTTTTTTTATATATCTAGTATCTTCACAAAATTATCTGAATTTGTGCCAACTTTTAAGTCACACACACGCACACACACACACTCACACCGGGACACACTGACACACACACACACACTAACACTGACTCGCACACTGACACTCAAACACACACACACACACACACAAACACACACACACGTGACACACACAAACACTCACGCACACAAACTCACACACACACACACACACACACACACACACAGACACACACACACACACACAACGGCACACACACACCGCACACACACACACACACACACACACACACACACACACACACTGACACACACAGAGAAAATATCGTTGTTGTTGTTGTTGTCGTTGTTGTTGTTGTTGTTGTTGTACATGCTGATGTTCTTTTTTCTAGTAATCATTCTCTTTTTCTCCCATCCGGCTTCGACTGTGACTATCATCATCATATCATCATCATCATCATCATCATAACAATAACAATAACAATAACGACACTTTATTGTCCATTACATGTTACATAATAACGGAACATTTTCTTCGGCACACCCTGCCTGCCTGTAAACGATTATAACAACAATTGGACAAAAGGACAACACACATAAAACATAAAACATAGGTTCACGTATGTAATAACAAGCACACCTATCATACTTCCAATAACACTGACCTAAAGTGTTGTCCGTGTCATCTATTAAATAAATTTACAGATAAAATCTAAATAAGGTCACACGTCTATTAATACTATCACAATCAAATATAATATTGCACTATGTAAATTTACCCTCTCATAACACAGGAGTTGGGTTTCACAGCAGAGCAATCACATCACGAATATCACAGATTAGGATTTGTAAGCTGATTAATAATGTACACTGCTCATAGACGCAATCACACACACACACACACACACCTTCACACATTTTTCCCCCCTGCTGACCACCCTCTACGTGATGCGAGAAGAATTTAAAATGGTGATTGCGGAAGGAAGGAATGACTTTTTAAACTGTTTTTTGCATGCCAAAGGGACCTTATAACGTTTACCTGAAGGGAGAATTTCAAAACAAGGGTTGAGAGGATGGATCGGATGACGGACAATTTTGATAGCTTTCCGCTTAATGGCAGCTTGGTATAGAGACTGGTCAGCTGTCGTTGGGGTTGCCATACAAGTTTGCTGGCCGTCGCAACAATGCGGTGCAGTTTAGCATTGTTTTTTTTACATTTATGGTAAATCATCATCATCCATCATCACTATCATCATCATCATCATCATCATCATCATCATCATCATCACCATCATCATCATCGTATCCTGGGTATATTCTGTGGGGGCCTGTGATCATGGGGAAATGGCCAATCAGAATCTTTGCGAATCTCACAGCATCTTACAAAGCGCATTTCGGCACTTTGGCAACACCCTTCCCAAATATCTATCCTCGGTACTGCAAAGCTCTGAAAAGCTCTTCAAACTACAAAAATACAGAAAGAAGTCCTTTGAATACCAGGCCCCTTCTGTTTAAAAAATCTCTGCCCGCTGACATCCGCAGTTGCTCTTCTTGGATATCCCATGCTACGCCGTATTGCCCTATGGCTGTCCTGGAATACCTATCCTGGACGCCTTGTGCCTAAGGTAGAATATGTATCATCATCATCATCATCATCATCATCATCATCATCATCATCATCATCATCATCATCATCATCATCATCATCCATTCTGATAATCATCGGTCCACGCTATCGCTCATGTCTATCTGACAGGGTGGATAATTACTGGGAAAGACGCGGAGCTAAAAGCCGAAATCTATCAAAACAAGAATACAGAGTTATCTCCCATATAATTTTTGCTAATGTTTCTGATAAAAGACGAAAGACGAACGTGATTGTAGAATGGCCGACTTCGACAGTGATCTCCGTTCTGTTCTTCACAGTTATGACAAGAAAATTGGTTGATTAAAATCAACATGGCCGAAGCAATGTTTTCATAAAAGAAGCGGTATTGTACGGGCACATGTTGTATTTGGGTTACATGTGTTGCAGAGTATTTGAAAATACGGGAAAGTCGCTAAACCTGGAACAGTTAAAGAGAAACAGCCGTACCAGACAAAAAAATGGATATTGCAAAGCGTTCTTTATATTGTCACATACTAGACTCTATCAGTAAATAAACGAACCCAATAAGATAAAATAAAAGTCACGCAACTCATCAGACTGATCATAATAAAAAATGTCTGCATTTGTTCCAGGTTGGACGCATGGGTGTGTAAAGGGGAACACTGTGGTGTCAAACTCGGAACACATACAAACACACCCTGACTCTCTTTCTAGCTTTGTCTGTCTCACACACACACACAATTATACACCCACACACTCTCATTCACACACAAACAAGCACACATTGCCAAACACACACAAGATAAATAAATACGTCGTAACATTTTGATTAAGCCATTTTATGTAAATGTCTTTTTTTCAACATCATATTTTGATTTTTACCAAGGAAATAACAAATCGGATAACAATTTAAGCCTTAAATGTAAAACAAAAAGATAAATAAGGGCTAGGTCTAAAAAGGACTGAAAAACAAAACCTTAAAAACATTTAAAAAAAAGAGGAAAAAATAGGCAAAGAACCGATGTCGCAGACAATGTCTTTTGTCTTCTACTGTCAGCGCAGTCATCGTGTGATTACTGTGTGCACTTCTGGCACTATAACATGTCCTCAGGGGAGTTGGTGCCACACATGAAGCAGTACCACGAAATTTCGTAGCTTCATTTGTACCCCTCTTCTGTTGACAAATAGATATAAAAGGGCTACCTGCCCAATTGACTAAAGGTAAAAATCATTACGCATAAAGTCTCAAAGCAAATAACTAAGAACAGATTTAAGAACTGATTTTGCAGACACACAAAAATTGCTAAGTACAGATTTCGAAGTCCTTTTGTCTGCTGCTGTCGGCGCAGTCCTCGCGTGCCCACTGTGTGCACCTCTGGCACTGTATCATGTTTTCAGGGAGTTGGTGCCACACATGAAGCAGTACCCCCCGGGATAGAACGCATCGTCGAGAATGTTCTCCTTTTTCCCCTCTGATCAAAAGATATTCCCCTCTTGTTTCTCTGAGCAGAAGATTTTGTAGCTTCATTCTTTCCTCTTTTCTGTTGACCTGCACGCCTTTTTGCAAGTGAAATCTCCCAGCATTTGCTTGTAATGTAAGGAGAAGATTGTTTTTTTCGTGATGATCTCTTCGACGAGCTTGTGGTTGTGCGTTGCAGGACATCAGCAGCAGGTAAGCTTACATTTGCTGCTGACACCAAGCAATCATAATGACCAGAATCTCCATGTACAGTGTACAAAACAACGATAGGGGTGACGTTGGCAAATTTATTTCAGCTTCAAGAATGCTATTGATTAGTTCGTGTTCTATCTCTGGTGTTAATGTAGAAGGTTTTCCTGTGAACTTTACTTCTTCTTTTGCAAATTTGTTTGTTTCCTTCTAAATGACTCAAACCCATATCTCCGTTTGTCACTGCCGACAAAGCGCAGCCCATTTCTTCTGGTAACCACCGCCGTTCGGGTCTCATAATACAGTCAAACAAATCAATCACTCATTCAATAAAACTTATGGAAAGGAAAAACACTACAAAACCAAAAAGAGAATTGAATACGTGAATAAAACAGCAGTCAAACAAATCAATCACTCATTCAATAAAACTTATGGAAAGGAAAAACACTACAAAACCAAAAAGAGAATTGAATACGTGAATAAAACAGCAGTGTTCTGTTTATTTTTTGATGAGGGTAAGATGGAACAGAATGCCGGGCAAAGCTGGAACACTGTTCCATGTTTGCCTCTCTCATGTGTTCCATCATTGCCGCATGGCACCTGCATGGATTTCGCGTTTTTCTGTTGGATACACGTGACGTTTCAAATCTTTTTTTCCGTTCAAGTTATTGCAAATCTATGAAGGTTTATCACAGAAATCAACATTTTATGTGAACGTATATAGATAAAGAGTAATAATACGAATTGTAGACGGTAGAAATAAGAAGAAGAAGGAGGAAAAGTTTAAAAAACGTACCATTTTTTTTTTTTTGCCGCGGTAGTCATTTATTTTTGCTGGAATAATATCAAGGAATGTCACTAGACATTTCTGCAAAACAATTGTTCATGAATTGTTCCCCGTTGATCGCATAATATTGAGGTGTTCCAAGTTGGCCGACTGTTCCGGGATTGGCGACTTTCCCTTATGTAGGTATAAAAACATGCAAAGAAGAGTGATAAGTCTCTGTTGTGAATATAGTGGATACATTGATTACTTATGTATCACACTAGTTTTACTGCAACAGTCCCTCTCATGAACGGACACCCTAGGGCCAGTGCAAACCTGTCCGTACATTGCAGGTGGCCGGTCACGGGAGAGCCCCCCCCCCCCCCCCCCCCGACACTCTGAGTGAGTCTTTGCTACTGGTGATCGAGCTCTACTTGTACTAAAACAAAATTAATAAGGTCATACTACATAACAAACGAGTCATGTCACCTCTCCCAACCCATTAGAGTAGATGGCAGCTCCTGCGGCCATCAATAAAGACATCGTTCTAAGGTCAAAACAAGTCGAAATTTTGAGACTGCTGTTGGAAGGAGACCGTGATATTGTTGCATCACTCCCAACTGGTTACGGAAAAAGTATCGTTCTTTCCGTAGCCATTTTGTTATGATCACGTGACAAAGTTGATTATCACGTGACATTTTTTCCATATTTAGAGTTGTTTGCACAGTAAATACATCCGCGAAAGATAGCTCGCTTGAAACTGTCTTACATAAGAATTCCTTTGTAATTTAAAAATGACAAAACACCATGAAAAATCATTATTGACGATCGCGAATCTGCTTATATCAAGAACACATTACGAAAAGCTCTAAATATGTTAAAAAAAAAAATAATAAAAAAAATTCGATTTCCTCTGCAGAGAAGGAATACAAAGGCATCCTGTCAGGGATAAACGAGACCCTAAGGGAAGTAACTTATTTTGACCTGAGTTCAGGATGCATCATCATCATCATCATCATCATCATCATCATCATCATCATCATCATCATCATCATCATCATCATCATCATCATCATCATCACTGACTTGAACTAGCCGCTGTCTTAGTTCTAGACATCATCATTTCTGAAATTCGATTTCTCTTTTGATACGTTATACTTCGGAGGATCCGTCAAGAAATCAGACTTGACTTGCAAGCGTGTTTTTTATGCATCAAGTTACAGTTATCCGGTTGTGCAAATGATTAATTAGAATAAAATAAAACGTCATTGTGGCCTAAATGACGCCCGTTGTGTTTAATTGGTTGCCGAGTAGCGCGCTGGCTTTGTAACCAGTTCGTCGAGTCACTAAAAGAAATAGCGGTTTTATTACCGGCTAATTTCGACCAAATAATTATCGAAGCGATCCTGCGTATAAGATGTAAAAGCGGAATTTAGACGAGATTGATCAGAGGCCTACATCTAAACACGCCCGACTACTAATCACGCCCGACCATGCCCGACAACCGTGTACATAATGCCCAACCACTAAACACACCCGACCACTAAACACGCCTGCCATGCCCGACCAACTAACGCCGCACCCCGGATCACAGTGACCACTAAGCCATTAAAACACACCGGACAGTGCCCAACCACTCAGTTAAGCACTCCCGGCCATGCCCGACCACTAAACACGGCCGCTTAAGCCCAACTGACCACTATAAACACGTCCGAGGCATGACCACCTAATACGCCCGACCACACCCAACCACTAAACACGCCCGACACTGAATGCCCGACCACTAAACATACTCGACTATTCAAACACACCGAGGCATTCTTACAAACACACTTGAAATAAGTACAGAGAAGAGGCACATTAAGTTTTTTATTTGCAGTGAGAAGACGGATCGGCCACATCATGTGGGACTTCATCCCGTTAAACAGATCAGTTGGACATTAACTATCTCCCACAAACACCAAATGTTCGTGTTTGTCATTAATTGGGCGAAGTCGACTTCACGAAGCTCGCTGCACGAAGAATCGGCACTGAATTTTTGGCTAAAAAGATTTCGCGAAGTCTAGACCGAAGTCGACCGTCGGCTTTCGGTAGGCTGACATCGCGAAGCCGGTCTTCATACGAAAACCGGCATGCTCATGCTAAAACTTCGTGCAGCCAGTTGTATCGTTCATATTCCACACAACGCTTACACGAAAGAGAACACACCAGGTTTTACAACAAAAACAATATTTTTTTTAAAAAGACGAGAGGTATAAGCTGCATTCGTTAGAGGGGTCGACTTGCCCTCCCTTCCCCTATATAGACATGCTTCGCGAAGTGGACTTGGCCCAACTAATTTGAGGCTTTTAGGACAAGTTTATGGAACAGATTGAGTGATATCCAGGCGCCACTATCCCGCGACGCCAAAGCCAGACAGTACCAGTGGGGGTGGAGGTGGAGACGCGCACCGTTTTGCACGTCAGTCCAATGGCACAGCCGCAGAAGCCGTTCATCACGTCAATGGAGTTGCATGAGGCTCCCTGCTGCTTGTATCTCTGACATGTACCTGCACACATAGGATTTTCAAAGTATCCAAAATGAAAGGGGTACACGATTGCTTGAGTGCGTGTCCTAACTGTATTTTTTTGTTAACTGTTCATGCGAAGAAATTCTGAATAATTTTGTTTAAACCAAAGGGGTACACGATTGATAAAATGCGACACGCATAGCCACGCAGACTGAAGGGGTCTTCTTCTTCTTCGTCGTTCGCTCAGACAGCAACTCCGGAGGCCCTGATGAAGGCTGCTGTACGCCGGAGGCTCTCCATGGGTCACTGAAGGGGTCTAAGTCGACCAAAAGCGGGTGCATTCTCAGCAGGTGGATTTCCTGTAGGCCTTTTTCCTGATTTCAGGCAATGCATTTTATTTAAGAAAACAAATCACACATGTATGGTCTCTTGTCTTTTAGAATTCCTTCGTGTCTCACCTGAAGTATATGGTTTCCAGGGTTGGAGAAACTGAGAGACCAGACGTTTCTTGCTGTTGACGGTGATGTTGACGATTTGACAACACTCGTCGGCTGCACACTGACCTTTGTCAATACACGTTCTGCCCACTACAGCCTGCAACACGGCAACACAATCACAAATGGCACACACACTATCTATCTATCTATATATATACGACTTCTGTCTGTGTGTGTGTGTGTGTGTGTGTGTGTGTGTGTGTGTGTGTGTGTGTGTGTCCGCGATGCACGGCCAAAGTTCTCGATGGATCTCTTTCAAATTTGGTGGCCATATTCAGGTACACCCCGGACACAACCTGGTCGATGAGCTATTTCAACACGTGCTCTCAGCGCGCAGCGCTGAACCGATTTTAGTTTTTCTCTGGATCCATTCCCAGTAACTCTTCCTTATCTTCTCCAGTGTTTTCAGCGTTTATCTCCCTTCCTTCGTGTGGCGTCAATCCATATTCCCGTTTCTATTTTTAGAAGGTCACTGTCGACAACGCTCAATCCATATTCCCATTATACTATTTTTAGAAGGTCACTGTCCCGGCGAAGCCGGGTATTACTCTTCTCCGGTGTTTTGCGCGTTTATCTCCCTTCCTTCGAGCCCTGTATTCGGCTCGACTTCTTCCCGGCGAAGCCGTACCCGGCGAAGCGGGTATTCATCTAGTAGCTAATACACAGACACACACACACACATCAGGGGCGGATCACATAATTTTTAAGGGGGGGTTTCCAAATTTCTTTTGGGGACAATTCGACGACGCGAAGCGTTTAGTGGAGGGCGCGAAGTGTTCGAACCTCCCAGGGGTGGGTAGGCTAAGGGGGCATGCCCTCCCCCCTTCCTCCCTACCCCCCCCCCCCCCCCGACTGGAAAATTGTGATAAAAACAAGGAAAACGTGGAGCATTCGGGTGCAATCTGAGCCAAGTAATTTCCCTTCCAAAAAGTAAATTTAAGCAGACAAATTTGGATCAAGACAAGGACAATTTACCGATCTGTTGCAACCTGAGCCAACAAATTACCCGACTACTTTCCAAAACCGTCACATAGCAGACAAAGGTCTGCTCCTTGGGGGGTCCGGGGGCATGCCCCCCCCCCCCCCCCGGGAAATGTGATAAAAATCAAGGAAATTGGAGCAATCTGGTGCAATCTGAGCCATCAGTTTTTCTTCATTTTCAAATTTATCTATTCTTTTTTTTTCTTTTTTTTTTAGGCTAGGGGGGGGGGGGGGTCCGGAAACCCCGTAACCCCCCCCCCCCCTGGATCCGCCCCTGCACACACACACACACACACACATACACACACACACACACACACACACACACACACACAGAGTAAAATTCACATCCACAGATAAAAAGTTGCTCAAGCCGTTAAAGCTTACATTGGAAGCAAATTTAGCCTACGTAACTAATCACAGGAAGCGACTGAAGTGACTGTGTGTACGGCCGTATATCCGTACCAGGTTAGATATTGCCATATGAGTGGGTACGGATATATCCGTACCTGAGAGACAATGAGTTAAGCGTGTTTTATTCATTTTCTCAGTTGTACACGCGTTTCAGAAAAGAACAACATATAGAACGATAACAAGCAGACTGCTTCTGGACACGTTCTAAAAATGATAAGCAATAAACATTTCGATTGCACACATGGCGAACAAGCGATAACTTCAACACTTAACTTTCAAAATATTTCATTATTATTTTATATTAAATAAAGTCTTTAGTTACTGACCAGTTTCTGTTAGGTCTTTTGTCAATGTCCAATTTCTAAATGGTCTTTGTCCACTTTCTATTAGGTATTTTGTTCACGTCCAATTTGTTGGTCTTTGTCCACTTTCCTTTAGGTGCTAGATCTGTTTTTCATGTATAGTTTCTGTTAGTTTTTTTGTTAATGCATTTAATTATGTCTACTGTTTCGTTTCCCAAATCACACAACAGTACCCACCACACCCCCATCCCTATACGTCTATCTCTCTCCCCCTTCCACCCTTTCGCTAAAATGTCTACAGCTACTTTTTATAGCTATGCAGTCCATTTTCAGCAAGTTCTTAATCTAGGCTATAGCTGAATCGGTCACACATTGCAAAATGACATAAATACTTTGTAAGTTTAAAACAAACAAGGACAAACAAAACAGTGACAACAAAATAAATAAAAACCCATTGTACAAACCAAGGAAACAGCGGCAAGAGCTGCCAGGAAAACGACAACAACAAACACCTTCATGCCGATGCAATAGCTAAACTTTTAGCGAAATCGTAGAACCTTTCTATATGGCGGAACAGACGGGAATGGTTGAAATTTGATAGATAAGTGAGAATCGTGTTTTTCCAATTAGTCAGGATCCATGGGCCGACTTTGACATATATATATATATATATTTGATATTGTGACTGATTGCACGAGAAGATGTAACTGTTACGGTGTCTCATGAGTGTCAAACTAGCTCACGATAAAGACAATTTCGCTGTTCGAATGGCATATCCGAAGATCTTATCACATAACAGCGGCAGAGCCTTGATTGCCAAGCAAACCCCAAATATGTAGGCTAGCGTAGCTTGTCAGGGCCGGACCCAGGGGGGGGGTTCCAGGGGTTCCGGAACCCCACCCCTGAAAAAAGCATGTACCTTGCTTTGAGTGGTTTTTTTTTTTTACTAGTTTTAGCACCAAAACAATGCTGCTCTTAACCCTCAAAACAAGGCCCAGAATGCACCAGATTGCACAGATTTTAACTGTTTTTCAAAAATTTTCCGGGGGAGCATGCCCCCGGACCCCCCTAGTTCGTGCGCCTGCTTTGCAGGCGCGCGCTTGTGGCTTTGCCACTTTGCTGATTTGCCCCCCCAAAAAAGGAGGAACCCCCCCCTTACAACTCATTTGGTCCGGCCCTGCTTGTAAACAAATCTATCTCTCTCTCTCTCTCTCTCTCTCTCTCTCTCTCTCTCTCTCTCTCTCTCTCTCTCTCTCTCTCTCTCTCTCACACTCTCTCTCTCTCACAAAGACACGCGCATAGACGGCACAAACACACATCAGTCAACACACAAAGAAAGCAATAATAACATCAGTAACATTTATTCGAGTTTATGTCAGGTAGGTATCATAATACTGGCGTTCAGTTATTCAGTCTCATTCACCATGACATGTACCGCTGCCCAGGAGCAAATACTGCCATTCATGTAACTTCTGAACCTCAACCGACTTACATATATATACCACAGCCTCAAACATGCATAAAAAACGCGGCCAACTTGAAATGAAAGCACTTCAACTGATTTAAACGTAGCCAAGTAAAGATCGTTTCTTCAATCTAGCTACCTAACATCAGATTCTTAAAGGCACACTCAGCTTCCCGTAAACCATCAGTTTCTGGTCACAGACACTGTCAGGCTTTTACACACAGTACAAACACCCTTTCCGCGTTTAAACACTCACCGCTTAAGAACATCCTAGGTGCCCTCTGTAAAGAGCGAGCAATTTTCAAAGAATTTATTTTTGCGTGGCCAGCCGGATTGTCTATAAGACAATTGGACAGGCCTCGTTTTGGCGCTAGACCTAACTTTTAAAATCTCAATAATAAATTGACAGCTTGTTACACAAACATTCTTAAATCATAAAAGAATTCTTTTTTCATCAAGACAAGATCAGTACAATTCGAAGTTTTGAAAGTTTGAAAAAAGAAAAGCCCGGAAGCGTGTCACGCAAAACGTGTTTCCTCATGCTAGCAGACGAATGTTCTGCATAGCGCCACTGAGTTTCTTTGACGGCAACCGCCACAGCTTAGTTCGTGTGGCTCGCAGCCGTTTGTTGCGTTATAGATTCAGAGGTACACAATAACGTGCTATTGCAGATACAGCGAATCGCATTGAAATCACAAACTGACAACTAAATTGTGAAAAAAAAGGAAAGTGGATCACACGGGTTCACGATGTCTCAGGTGTTAGATAAAGCACGAAAACAGGTGTGTGGTTTACGCGAGCTAAATGGCCATTCAAACGAACAGTGTCATTGAATGCTATTCAATGCTATTGCAAGTGTGTTCGATAAGGTTAGAACTGCTTTTTTCATGAGAATATTTAAATCGTTCTGTAAACCATTTGAGACGGACTGAGGCTTTAACTGACCCGCAGTTAAACACCTACCCCCCCCCCCCCCCTTTAAAACCACCAACAATTTGAGAAAATCTAAAATTTAAAAAAGATTGGAGTCTTAACTGAAGATGCAGTGCAGGACCACGCTTTCGTGCTGGACAATGACGAACATTAATTCGTATAACATTTGCAGTTTTCGACTTCTGGCAAGGTCAATGAAACTTTGTATAATTTCAAATGGATAGAAGTCAGTTATTCGCTGCGATCGTTGAGGGGGGGTGCACAGCAAAAAAAAAAAAAAAAAATTTGGAAAGCTGATTCTATGACCATTTATAAGTTCAAATGGCACCAGATGGCACCATTTTGCTTCTTTGAGCCAAAATTTTTTCCGGGGGAGCATGCCCCCGGACCCCCCTAGCAAATTCGGGCGCTTCGCGCCCATCACATTCACTTTCGATTCAAAGTGCACCCCCCCTTACAAAGCAACTGATCCGCCCCTGCCACAGTCATCAGTCGTCATCATCATCATCAGGAGTCATCGCTAGCTCTTCGGAAATGCATCATAACTCGCTGATATTTTATTTCTATGACTTAAAAGTTGGTGCAAAGTTAGATAATTTTGTGAAGATACTAGACCTATAGAAATATTATATTTTTACATGCTTAAAAGCGGTTTGAGGTCGCGCGTGCGTGCTAAAATGATCCGAAGCTTTCTTTTTCCGACGGCTGGCTAGCTCTTCGAAAATGCATCATAACTCCCTTATTTTTCATATCTTTTACTTAAAAGTTGGTACAAAGTCAGATAATGTTGTGAAGATACTGGATATAAAGAATATTGCATGAACATACTTTAGTTTGAGGTCGCGCCTGCGGTTCTAAAAACAGTGCGAACATGGTCGGACGCAGAAATCCGATGCTTTCACTTCAGCTCGCTAGCTCTTCGAACTGAATGCATCATAACTCCCTTATCTTTTAATTTCTATGACTTCAAACTTGGTACAAAGTCAGATGATGGTGTGATGATACTAGATATATAAGAATATTAAATAAACATACTTTAGTTTGACGGTTCGCGTCTGCGGTTCCACAATGCGAACATGGTCGGACGCAGAATTCCGATGCTTCTGTATCTGTATCTGTAGGTTACGTCGCTAGCATCCAGATTGCTGGCTTTGGCGCGACGGGTGGGTGCTTTCACTTTCGCTCGCTAGCTCTTTGAAAATGCATCATAACTCCCTTATTTTTGTTTTCTATGACTTAAGGCTTGGTTACAGTCAGATAATGCTGTGAAGATACGACATATATAAAAATATTACATTTGCATGCTTTAGTTTGAGGTCGCGCACGGTCGCGTGTGGTCGCGTGTCAGACGGTTCGCGTGCGGTCGCGTGAGTTTGCACATAAACCGCGTTACAAACAAACAAACAAACAAACAAACAAATAATAATAATAGAATCAGAAAACAAAAAGTTTTAAAGGCACCAAAGAGACGCTTTTTAATAGCATTGTGTTATATTTCTAGACTTTACTCATGGATGCTTCAGACGAACTGAGATTCTGCTCTGAAGTGTGATTTTTAATGGCGGCCTCCTTGCAGCACGGCAGAAGCTGACCTTTCACGACAAGTTTTGAGCAAGAATGTCTGTGATACGACACTCGCGCCGTAAGTGATCAGTGTTAAATGACAGGTTTTAAACTGAGATATTGCACCGTTGTTGTCTCTTGCAATGATTGAACCAGTTACGTAAATGAATATGCTGTTTCTCTCGCTCTGCTACGTAGGGCTAGCAGACGATTCTTTAAATTCTGATCAGCCAACGTGATGATCTTGCTATGAGTATGATATTTATGGGTCCATGATGATTCTAGTAATTTTACCAGTTGCGAGGAAGGAATTCTATTACTTTTTTTGTGTGTAATGGGTTTAAACCTTTGAATGTCTATTAAAATTAAAGATGATGTGCTAATCTTCTGCGTTCATGGGCTGAAACTCCCACGTTCACTCGTGTTTTCGCACAAGTGGATTTTTACGTGTATGACCGTTTTTACCCCGCCATTTAAGCAGCCATACGCCGATTTCGGAGGAAGCATGCTGGGTATTTTTGTGTTTCTAAAACCCACCGAACTCTGACATGGATTACAGGATCTTTTCCGTGCGCACTTGGTCTTGTGCTTGCGTGTACACACGAAGGGGGATAAGGCACTAGCAGACTAGCAGGTCTGCACATTAGCTGACCTGGGCGATCGAAAAAATCTCCACCCTTAACCCACCAGGCGGCAGCGGCCGGGATTCGAACCCACGACCTTCCGCTTGGGAGGCCGGCGTCTTACCACTAGGCCACTGCGCCCATGATGATGATGTGCTAATCATGTTTATCCTATATACTTGAGATCCTACATACCCATGTCATGAATTAACCGTCTACTCACACGTGTGTATCTATCTATATATATACGACTAGTGTCTGTGTGTCTGTGTGTCTGTGTATCTGTCTGTGTATCTGTCTGTGCGCGATGCACGGCCAAAGTTCTCGATGGATCTGCTTCAAATTTGGTGGGCATATTCAGGTAGACCCGGGACACGACACAACCTGGTCGATATTTCAACACGTGCTCTCAGCGCGCAGCGCGGAACCGATTTTGGTTCCACCTCAGCTATTTTGGTTCCACCTCAGCTACCAGGGCCCCCATACCGACACACCATAGCCGCTACACCACATCACAACGCCAAAGTTCTCGGTGGATCTTTTTCAAATTTGGACACCGTATTCAGCTACACCCCGGACACAATATCATCGATGAGATATTTCAACACGTGCTCTCAGCGCGCAGCGCTGAACTGATTTTGGGTTTTGTGTTCATTTCACCATTATAAGTAACTCTTCCTTATCTTCTCCAGTGTTTGGCGTTTATCTCCCTTCCTTCGTGTGGCTTTCCCGTTCAGTTGTAAGTTACTACTATTTTTAGAATGTCACTGCGCTGTCCACTGCGCTGAGCGTCTTCGGATATTCCCGGCGTTCTGTTACTGTTACTATTTTTAGAAGGTCAACGCAGTGTACAGAACGTAAATTGGACCCGTAAATTATCCTCACTGTAAAAGTGCAAAGGTCGAATCAATTTATAGCCACGCGAAAAATACACTGTCATCTATCTCTCTATAGATACGGCTTCTCTGTGTTTTTTTGTGTGTGTGTGTGAGTGTGTGTGTCTCTATGTAAGCAACACCTGTGCATTGTTCAGTTCTGTTTGTGATGTGGTCTGGCGGCTTTTGTGTAATTTTATGTACTGGCCTTCCTTTGAGAAGCCATAACTTGCTCAGTCCTGTTTGAGTGGAGTTCGCCTCCAAAGGTGATTAACACGGTTACATTCGTCGACAAGGATGGGACTCGATATGGTCAGGAATGGCATTATGGCCACTGAATCATTTTCGTGCTGTTCCCATTCCACGAATCTGGGAGGGACCTAAGCTTGGCGGGTCCATTGTTCGGACCCGGCGAAGCCGGCGTACGGCTCTAAGTACTTCTTCCCGGCGAAGCCGGCTACCCGGCGAAGCGGGTATTCATTCTAGTATCATATAAATGAGGTCGTGTCAAACTACAGTCTCACAGGGTCCGAGGGACCTTATTTTCGCCTACCCATGATGACAATGTCACCGAGACAGATGTCTTTCTGGTTTGCTGTTTCCTCTAGAAGATTTTTGAGACTTTACATGTGACGCCATAATTTCTAGAGTGATCATCTTTTTCATTTGACGTCAAAGATTTTGCGAGGCTTTGCCTTTGGAAATGATTGAGGTTCCTTAAGACACGTGCAAGGGCGGATCAATTCACTTTGGAGGGGGGGGTTACAAAATGACTGCGAAGATAGAAGTTGACGGCGCCAAAGGCGCCTAAGCCTCTAGGGGGGTCCGGGGGCATGCTCCCCGGAAATTTTTTTTATCCAAAGAAGCAAAATAGAGCTATCTGGTGCATCCTGAGCCAATAAATTATACCTCTTTTTGGGGGGGTGGGGGGTGTTATGTAACCCGTGTAACCCCCCCCAGATCCGCCCTTGACGTGTTCAATTCGGACGCTTCGACTGTGGGACGTTTGGAGCAGAGGGCACTCACATACAGAATGTAGGATAAACAGAATATCAAATGGCTTGCTGTGTGATACCAGGTTTACACTCATTGACTCAATATTTTTAAAATATTAATAAGCTCGCTTTTGCTTGCACTTCAATTTTTTTAAACAACTCGTGTAAATGTGTTATCACACATGCACAGCGAGCCATGTAGATCATTCTATGCATCTTAATGTTATCCTCAAATCTGAAAACTTGTTGCTTTGGTTACTCTGGCAGGTCTTTTCCCTTATACCTACAAATGGACACGAGATGTAGATGCGGTGCTGCCCGAACACTACAAAGAGCGATGCCGTGAATTCATGCTCAAAGATCCAGCACCAGTACACTATCGTCCAAATCCTGACAGATACACTGTTCGAGAGTCCACAGGAGAAAGGCAAGTATAACTGAATTTGATATTTGTTTTTTAATTTGTGTTACATCATTACACTATTGTCCATGAAAGACCCTATTTGTGTACTCTAGACCCTGTTTGGAAGTCAGTTACGCTTTCTGTCCCTCCCTCTATCTTCTTCAAGTCTATAATAAAGTAGATGCAACAAAACAATGCATTTCTTATATGTTATAAGCGCATAAACGTTTAACAATGGGTTTTTTTATTCATCAGCTTCATTAAAGTAACGTCTGTCAACAGAAGTGATTTAATTCAAAAGTCTTGTAGTTGTATCATCTCACTTAGTTGGCTAAATATTAAGATTATATTTATACTTCCTAGGAAAACTTGCAATTTTGCGTCAAGTTTCACACTTTTCTTCCCTTGGTCTATCAGGGTTTTATTTACTAGTACGCCCTGCGCCATTGGCGCATTAAATTTGAAAATGTCCCATCACAATTCCCTTCAGTGCGTCAAAGGGCGCATTGAGATTACGTACCACCACGCCACCAAATGTACACTTTACATTGGATTACACACACACACACAAACACGCACACACATACATGGATAACACGATATAGCGGCTAATTTTGGATGGCACCATATTGCACCATTTTACATCATTGTTGAAAAACACGTACAGGCCTCTTTGGCGCTTCTTGCCTTCAACTATGTCCCATCGGAAATTGGTTGAGCGGGACAAATGTCCCATTGCCTTTTTCTCCCAGGTTAAAACCCTGGTCTATATTCAAAAGTGCATGTGCAGAATCAAAACAGGCCTTGAGAAACACCGACTGACCGTACCACAGAACCTCCTTTTTAAAACCCTCTGTTTTAAAACCTCCCCCTTTTGGGGATTTTTTAAAAGATTTTCTGTACATAACATCTGGAAATGTACCTGAATTTTAAGACTTTCAATCTTTTAAGAGCTAATTTTCTGAGATTTTTGAAGGTCTGAAAACATGGATTTTGTGGCCTTGTCATCTGAAACTAACCTTTGTCTATGTGTGTAGAGTCTCTTCTTTTCTTTTGCTGTGCAATCCATACAGCATTTGTCTTGAGTTTACAATATGAACAATTCTGTCAGGAATTCAATACCTGCAAAGGCCTATGAAGGGGGGTGGGGTAGGTAGGGGTAGAGGAATGGTGTGTGGTGGTTTTGCGCTGTAGACCCCTGTAAAGTTCGTGGTTGAAAACGACGTTAAACACCAAATAGACAAACAAACAAACCCCTGTAAAGGGGTTCTTATCAAGGGACATAACTTTGGCTGGAATCAAGTTGATGTTGCTGCACCATCAAATGAGTTGTTCCCCTCAGACTGAACCTGGCCTGTTAGTGTGAGGAACAGGTTAAAGATTAACAAGTCGCGTAAGACGAAATTACTACATTTAGTCAAGCTGTGGAACTCACAGAATGAAACTGAACGCACTGCATTTTTTCACAATGACCGTAGTCCGCCACTTGTGCAAAACGGAGTGAAACTGCTGCATAGCACGCTTTTCTGTACCTCTCTTCGTTTTAACTTTCTGAGCGTGTTTTTAATCCAAACATATATCTATATGTTTTTGGAATCAGGAACCGACAAGGAATAAGATGAAATTGTTTTTAAATCGATTTCAGAAATTTAATTTTGATCATAATTTTTATATTTTTAATTTTCAGAGCTTGTTTTTAATCCAAATATAACATATTTATATGTTTTTTGAATCAGGAAATGATGTAGAATAAGATAAACGTAATTTTGGATCGTTTTATATATAAAAAAAAATTATTACAATTTTCAGATTTTTAATGACCAAAGTCATTAATTAATTTTTAAGCCACCAAGCTGAAATGCAATACCGAAGTCCGGCCTTCGTCGAAGATTGCTTTACAAAACTTTTAATCAATTTGATTGAAAAATGAGGGTGTGACAGTGCCGCCTCAACTTTGACAAAAAGCCGGATATGACGTCATCAAAAGTATTTATCTAAAAAATGAAAAAAAAGTCCGGGGATATCATTCCCAGGAACTCTCATGTCAAATTTTATAAAGATCGGTCCAGTAGTTTGAATCGCTCTACACACACACACGCACAGACAGACACACACACATACACCATGACCCTCATCTTGATTCCCCCTCTATGTTAAAACATTTAGTCAAAACTTGACTAAATGTAAAAACAAAACAAGAAAGAACTACTGTATTCCGATACATTCAGGAATGGTTTTCTACTGCAATTTAAGCCTCCAATTTTGTAGAACCTGCTCTTGTTAGCATAACAAGTCATTTTTAGATACCTTTGAAGTTAGAGAATGAACTGTACAGATGCCTTTCATTTGCATGGGTTTTAGAAGGAAAACATCTGCTCAGCCATTTTTTTTTAAGGTAGGGAGACAATTATGTTGATATTACGTATGCATATTCTCGTCATTTTCGTAGATCAAATGACCAAATGAGCTCACTCCGTCAATTAATTTTACGAGGAATATAACCTTATTTTGATTTAAGGGACTTTTATCAATAATGCCACAGGATTGTGAGCTCTGAATTTACAACGCTGAAGTTCAACCTGTATTCCTATACTTGATTCTATTTCGGAAAAATGAAATGCAATTTTGTCTGTCTAGTATATGCATATGAATTTGATTTTGTATATCAAATACATACAGGGTGGTGCCATAAGTGATGCATATTGTAAGACGTGAATTTATAGCGGTACATTTGGATCGCCTCAAAGAAAAATAGATAACAATTTTTTACTTGCTTCAGGCCTTTGTACTTCTGTTATTTAGTTGCGTGTCCTTTGCTCATTATAACTGACTATAATTTGCAAGAAAGCAACGCGTACAAAGTCTAAAAGTAGTGGATTTGCAATGCTTTCATGTGACGACTGACAGCTACCTGTAGATTTGCATTTGACTAATTGGTGCTGGAAATGCGCTTTAGTTGAATTTGAAGCGTAGTCATGTTATTGATGTTTATCTTTAACCTTGCGTCTTTGTATCGGTGAGAACAGTAATCCTTTGTTTTTTAACTTTGTTCATCTTACCACAGTCACTTCGTTGTTTAGATTTTAACCTTGCTATCATAAGTAAACTTTTTCTTCATTCTTTGTAATTGGTTACTAATATACAGCAATGATATGTGTGCAGGCTTCGAGTGCAGAACGTGCCTGTGGATGTGAAATTTCCCAAACAGTGTAACAAAGGACTGTGGGGAGGGGAGGGTTTCATTATCGGCTACATCAAGAAATCTCCTCTATCACAGAGGTCAGTCATTTGTTTCATCCTTAACCCTTGCATGCTGTAACTACATGATCTGATACCGGCACGGTTGGCCTAGTGGTAAGGCGTCCGCCCCGTGATCGGGAGGTCGTGGGTTCGAACCCCGGCCGGGTCATACCTAAGACTTTAAAATTGGCAATCTAGTGGCTGCTCCGCCTGGCGTCTGGCATTATGGGGTTAGTGCTAGGACTGGTTGGTCCGGTGTCAGAATAATGTGACTGGGTGAGACATGAAGCCTGTGCTGCGACTTCTGTCTTGTGTGTGGCGCACGTTATATGTCAAAGCAGCACCGCCCTGATATGGCCCTTCATGGTCGGCTGCAAACAAACAAACAAACAAACATGATCTGATAGACAAAGGGAAGTAAGCACTTTAAATGCATACAACATGTGCAATAGAGTAAGTTATTGTTTCATGCATTTGGAGTGCTTACTTCCCTTTGTTTATCAGTATGTGTGAATGCAACTTTTGAAGTAGCGGAATGAGATTTTTCATGTTAAATGTGCTTATTTGATTGAAACATGCAGTGGTACCTGTAATGAAGTTCACCTTCCGGACCTTCCAAAGGTGTCCCTACATTGCAGGTGGCCTATCATGACAGGCATGCTTTGGCAAAGATAATAGACAAAGGGCCAGAAGGTGTCCTTTCATAGGTGTGTTTGTTTGTTTGTTCGTTCATGGGCTGAAACTCCCACGGCTTTTACGTGTATGACCGTTTTTACCCCGCCATTTAGGCAGCCATACGCCGCTTTCGGAGGAAGCATGCTGGGTATTTTCGTGTTTCTATAACCCACCGAACTCTGACATGGATTACAGGATCTTTTTCGTGCGCACTTGGTCTTGTGCTTGCGTGTACACACGGGGGTGTTCGGACACCGAGGAGAGTCTGCACACAAAGTTGACTCTGAGAAATAAATCTCTCGCCGAACGTGGGGACGAACTCACGCTGACAGCGGCCAACTGGATACAAATCCAGCGCGCTACCGACTGAGCTACATCCCCGCCCCCTTCATAGGTGTGTCACCAGAGGGGCTTTACATGGCATGATATCTTTCAACAACTGTCAGTATTCACGTTGCTTGGCAGTTCACCATTGTAGAAAGGATTGCTTTGGCCCGAGAAAAACGCAGGACAAGAGGAACTAGTGTGCGTGTCAGCAGTGCAAGGGCAAAAACATAGGAAAACAAGAGGCGAAGCCTTCAAGGCTCACGTAAGAAATCGACAAACAGTAACACAAACTCAATCACTCCGTCACACATACACACACACACACACACACACACACACACACACACACACACACACACACACACACACACACACACACACACACACACACACAGTAAGCATAGGTGAAACTATGCAAGAAAGCGAGACCCTGGATCTGCCAAGAAGTCTCGGCCCGCTCACAATAACAATGACCGAGACTTTCAGTAATTCCTTTGCGTGACGTCTAACCCTCTTACGTCATAATGTGACGTCTTCAAATAGTTTCTATCACACACGTCGAACACTTTTGACCGAGACTGACGTAATCCATAGACTCGGAAATGTTAAAGTTTCTACCACAGACATACACACATACATACGCACGCACGCACGCACGCACAGACAGACAAAGTTTATCATCGCATAGGCTACACTTACGTGAGCCAATTATAGACAGACCTGGGAAACCATACGATTTTGCCGTATTTTGCACGCATGATTGTCTAGAATGCAATCAGTGCGGTCAGTGAAAAAAAAATAAGAAGAAACAAATCCTGGACTACTTGTCGTCAGAAGCGCATCCCGAAGCTGATTCGGTATTTTGACACATGATTACAGTTTTTGTCAGTAAACATTGAAAGAAGCATTTGTTTTAAATGTATTGGTAAGTAAACTTAATTAACGGTGCGACAGACGCGTGTGAAGCATGTTTGAAACATGGTTGTTCAAATGTTGTGTGGAGTACGCTCATTTTCTGAAAATACTACAAGTTTGTTTGAGAATACCCCAAGTGCAAAACAGGGGTTCCCAGGTCTGTATAGAGAGCTGTCGACCCCAAGGAGCATTCCGTTGAATGTGGCTGTTGCAGGCTTTCACGCTTAAAAGTCTCGAGTTTTTGTTCCTTTTCCCGTTCTTGTCATTTTAATTTCAGAAACTCTCTGTGTGACACTATATTAAAGCATGACCTAAACTTGAAAATAGTTCCACTTGTCATTCTGGGTTTGGTTCCCCTTGAAGAAGAGTACAGATGAACTTTCAAAGTCTTTGAAATTTGATGTTGTTGTTGGTTTCAGTTGATGTATCTTTTGATTGTTTTTATTTGCCTTGAGTCGCCTTGTGGTGAGATATGTGCTCGTTATAAATTCTCGTATTATTATTATTGTTATTTTAAGTTCATTTGATGTTAAAAGTAACTATTTTTGTTTATTTTGTTAATTTTGTGTTTGTCAGGTTGCCCAGGATATGGCGCCCCTACCTGCAGAAGCGAGTGTTATACAGTGAGATCCTGGACACACACTTCATCATCACAGTCACTTTGCGCACCATGGATCTGATTGATGAGCATCATGGCTTTGATCACTACATCCTCAAGGTTTGTACTGTGTTCCTGTGTTAATGATGATAATAATAATGCATCATATTGATAAAGCGCGTGTACCACAGGTTTAAACTCTGCCCAAAGCACGGTACAATCATTTGGGGGGGGGGGGGGGGGGGGGGGGGAACAATAACATAACATCAATGATCACAGACACCTTCAAAGATCTCTTCAGGCTTTTTACAGTGGAACCCCCATTTTAAGACCTCCCAATTTAAGACTCCCTCCTTTTTAAGACCTGATTTTCTCAGATTTTGGGAGGTCTTAAAAGGGGGGTTCCACTGTACATGGGATAACAATATCCTTCCGCTTAAACACATACCAGAAATCAGTATCCAAGCCGCTTCCCGTGGAGGGAAAGAATTTTGTGATGAATTAATTCTGCAGAATGAGTCTGTTGTCAGTAATGAAATTAGTCAGGCATGTGAATTGTCCGCCGAAAGGCAAATTTCCGCCGATTTTTTGTTGTTCCGCCGAAAAAGCTTCAGTGTCCGCCGAAAAAATAAGTGGGGGAGGCACAAATGATTCTGAAAACTGAATTTAATGGCAAACTTGGAGCTCAAATTGCACAATTTGGGTTCTTTGGAGAATTTTTTTTTCGGGGGGGGGGGGGGGGCATGCCCCCGGAACCCCCCTAGTGAGGCTAGGCGCTTTGCGCCGTCGACTTTAAGCTTACTTACAAATGTTCAACCTTTTTTACTTTTTTCAATTCCCATGCCTGTTAGTTCATGACCAAAAAAATGCACATGCAGAAAGCTCCCAGGTAGTTGGTTTTGAGTACTGTGTGTGTAATTTTCAAGGGGTGGTCTTATCAATCAAAAGCCCGGACAGATCTGTTACTTGTCAGCAAACCGGCACGGTGGCCTAGTGGTAAGGCGTCCGCCCTGTGATCGGGAGGTCGTGGGTTCGAACCCCGGCTGGGTGTTTGTTTGTTTGTTTGTTTGTTCGTTCATGGGCTGAAACTCCCACGGCTTTTACGTGTATGACCGTTTTTACCCCGCCATTTAGGCAGCCATACGCCGCTTTCGGAGGAAGCATGCTGGGTATTTTCGTGTTTCTATAACCCACCGAACTCTGACATGGATTACAGGATCTTTTTCGTGCGCACTTGGTCTTGTGCTTGCGTGTGCACACGGGGGTGTTCGGACACCGAGGAGAGTCTGCACACAAAGTTGACTCTGAGAAATAAATCTCTCGCCGAACCTGGGGACGAACTCACGCTGACAGCGGCCAACTGGATACAAATCCAGCGCGCTACCGACTGAGCTACATCCCCGCCCCCCCCGGCCGGGTCATACCTAAGACTTTAAAATTGGCAATCTAGTGGCTGCTCCGCCTGGTGTCTGGCATTATGGGGTTAGTGCTAAGACTGGTTGGTCCGGTGTCAGAATAATGTGACTGGGTGAGACATGAAGCCTGTGCTGCGACTTCTGTCTTGTGTGTGGCGCACGTTATATGTCAAAGCAGCACCGCCCTGATATGGCCCTTCGTGGGCTGCTGGGCGTCAAGCAAACAAACAAACAAAAAACTTGTGAGCTTAATCGTTTGCAGGGGAAAGACTGGGTTTTTAAGGCACTCTATCCTCCCTGCCAAAAGGTCACATGTTTTTTATATTTGGTCAAGTTTTGACTAAATATTTTAACATCGAGGGGGAATCGAAACGAGGGTCGTGGTGTATGTGCGTGTGTGTGTGTGTCTGTGTGTGTGTGTGTGTGTGTAGAGCGATTCAGACTAAACTACTGGACCGATCTTTATGAAATTTGACATGAGAGTTCCTGGGTATGAAATCCCCGAACGTTTTTTTCATTTTTTTGATAAATGTCTTTGATGACGTCATATCCAGCTTTTCGTGAAAGTTGAGGCGGCACTGTCACGCCCTCATTTTTCAACCAAATTGGTTAAAATTTTGGTCAAGTAATCTTCGACGAAGCCCGGACTTCGGTATTGCATTTCAGCTTGGTGGCTTAAAAATTAATTAATGACTTTGGTCATTAAAAATCAGAAAATTGTAAAAAAAAAATAAAAATTTATAAAACGATCCAAATTTACGTTTATCTTATTCTCCATCATTTGCTGATTCCAAAAACATATAAATATGTTAAATTCGGATTAAAAACAAGCTCTGAAAATTAAATATATAAAAATTATTATCAAAATTAACTCATAACTCATAACTCATAACTCATAACATTTTATTGATCCAATAAAGGAAATTAAATTGGTCATCAGCACATATAGGTCATTAATTAATAATTATAAAAGAATAAGAGAAGAAAATTCATAAAACCCATGAAGTAATATATGTACAACTACAATACCCTTTTTTCTTGCACACATGACACACCGACACACCAACACACATGCATACATACCCACATACATGCCTACATACATACATACACATTGTCCAAATCAATTTAAAAACACTTTCATCTTATTCCTTGTCGGTTCCTGATTCCAAAAACATATAGATATGATATGTTTGGATTAAAAACACGCTCAGAAAGTTAAAACAAAGAGAGGTACAGAAAAGCGTGCTATCCTTCTTAGCGCAACTACTACCCCGCTCTTCTTGTCAATTTCACTGCCTTTGCCATGAGCGGTGGACTGACGATGCTACGAGTATACGGTCTTGCTGAAAAATGGCATTGCGTTCAGTTTCATTCTGTGAGTTCGACAGCTACTTGACTAAATATTGTATTTTCGCCTTACGCGACTTGTTTTTGAGTCACTTGAGAAAAAGTGACTCTATGTAATCGGTCAGTGTTAGTCTGTCCGGCCGTCCGGCCGGCCGTCCGTAGACACCACCTTAACGTTGGACTTTTCTCGGAAACTATCAAAGCGATCGGGCTCATATTTTGTTTAGTCGTGACCTCCAATGACCTCTACACTTTAACGATGGTTTCGTTGACCTTTGACCTTTTTCAAGGTCACAGGTCAGCGTCAAAGGAAAAATTAGACATTTTATATCTTTGACAAAGTTCATCGGATGTGATTGAAACTTTGTAGGATTATTCTTTACATCAAAGTATTTACATCTGTAGCCTTTTACGAACGTTATCAGAAAAACAAGGGAGATAACTAGCCTTTTCTGTTCGGCAACACACAACTTAACGTTGGGCTTTTCTCGGAAACTATAAAAGTGACCGGGCTCAAATTTTATGTGAACGTGACTCCCAGTGACCTCTACACTTTGACGTCTGCTTTGGTGACCTTTGACCTTTTTCAAGGTCACAGGTATGTCTTGAAGGAAAAAAATTGAAATATCATATCTCTGAAACTATTCATCGGATTTGATTCAAACTTTATAGGATTATTCTTTACATCTTCTTCTTCTTCTTCTTCTGCGTTCGTGGGCTGAAACTCCCACGTACACTCATGTGTTTTTTTGCACGAGTGGAATTTTACGTGTATGGCTCTTTACATCTCATTCTTCAGGTATGCATTGTGTTGTGAATAGCAATTTCTTCCTGTCCATCTGATGCCTCATATAATATTCAGAACTGCGAAAGTGACTCGATCGAGCGTTTGCTCTTCTTGTTATAACTGTGACATCATGAAAGTGCACAACCTGGGATGAAGTTTTGCTGTGTTGGAATGTGCTGACAAACAAATCAGTGACCTCAATATTTATTACTATTTTGAGGTATATCAGTGTTGAACATCACATGAAATCAGAGGTATAGCACCTCCCGGTGCCAAAGCATATCAAAACAAGAGGCGAAGCCTTCAAGGCTCCCGTAAGAAATCGACAAACAGTAACACAAACTCAATCACTCCGTCACACATACACGCACACAGTAAGCATAGACACAGTGCAAGAGTGGAAGACGCTAGATCTAGATCTGACTGACAGCAGAAGTACTATTCAGGGAAGGATGGAACAGGAACACTGAGACCAAGGTCACCATGAGAGCTCCGGGCATGAAGGGCCACAAGAGCAAGGACATTTTATAATTTTGGATGATTAATGAGATGAGGATGATTATAATGATGATGCTATGGATTTCCAATTTGGTTTGAGACTACGTGACAGGGCAGCACTCTACGCTTACTGTCATAATATATCCTGGTGTCAACCAGGCCCGAGAACTGCCGCACCTGCGGTGTTGGTCAGGTAAGCAGAACCTGAGCACCCTCAAAGTCGCATTCGTTAAGTGAATGACACTCGGCTGTGTGATTCCAGCCTTCCCATAGGAACCATAGCACTTCCACTCTGGGTAGGAGCCGACCGTAGCCCGAAAAACCCACATGACCCTGATGGGATTCGAACCCACGACCTCCCGGCCCGCAGCCCGATGCGCTAACCACTGCGCTACGGGGGCCGGTTCAGCCAGTCTTTCTTACAAACAGACACACACATACACACACACACACACACACACACACGCGCATGCATGCACGCACACACACACAAGCTCACACACACACACACACACACACACACACACACACACACACACAGTGACTCACACAGATCTCATACATACAAAACTCACATGCACATAGACAGACGGACACACACACCTTTACAAACAAACACACACAAACATACACACAAACTCATGCACACACACACACACACACACACACACACCCACATACACACACACACACACACACACACACTCTCTCTCAGTCTCTCTTTCTTACACACACACACACACACACACACACACACACACACGCACGCACGCACACACACACACACACACACACACACACACACGAGTACACACACACAAACAGTAACAATAACACATGTGCACAAAATGAACACACACACACACACACACACACACACACACACACACACCGCGCGAGAGAGAAAGACTACAGGGAGGCATGACGTCATGATGCATTAATTGACGTCAAACACTTTTGACCGTGACGTAATCTGTATCCATAGTCTTGGATAACCACACACACATAGACTCGGAAATGTTAAAGTTTCTACCACAGACAGACATACATACATACATACATACATACGCACGCACGCACGCACGCACGCACAGACAGACAAAAGTTAGCATCGCATAGGCTACACTTACGTGAGCCAATAACCCCAGAGGTATGAACACATGCAATATTTTCAATCAGGCAGTATGGAGCTTGTCTTCTAGGTGCAAAGGCAATACAGTGGAACCCCCTTTTCAGACCTATAACACAAATCTGAGAAAATCAGGTCTTAAAAAGAAGAGGGTCTTAACTCATTGTCTCCCAGATACGGATATATCCGTACCCGCTCATATGGCTCTGACTTAATACGGATATATCCGTATACACAGTCACTTCAGTCGCTTCCTGTAACGCCGATCTAACGCCTGCATTCCAACGTGTTGATACACAGTTTTTACACAGTTACTACAATAATCTGAGTGACCTGCTGCAGCACAGCTGGTCTGGCTAAAAAAAAAACTAGGTCAACATAGGTGGGGTAGAAAGTGTTAAAATGGGGGTAAAATTACAGCAGTTATGAAGAGAATGTCTGAAAAAACAAGGTCTTAACAAGGGATGGAGTCTTACATTGGGGGGTCATAAGGGGGGTTTCCATTGTACAAAAAAACCCACATTTTGGTGAAAGTTTCTTTGAAAACAAAGAGCAGTTAACAGACACATATCTGACATTGTTCATATTCATATGATGCCCCCCGCGGGTTAGGGGGAGTCCCATATTGGTTGGGACGAGAAAGAATTTACCCGATGCTCCCCAGCATGTCGTAAGAGGCGACTAACGGATTCTGTTTCTCCTTTTACCCTTGTTAAGTGTTTCTTGTATAGAATATAGTCAATTTTTGGCTCAGGTAAGTGTAGCCTATGCGATCGTAACTTTGTCTGTCTGTGCGTTTGTGCGTGTGTGTGTGCGTGTGTGTGTGTGTGTGTGTGTGTGTGTGTTTGTGCGTGTGTATGTCTGTGGTAGAAACTTTAACATTTCGTCATTTGAAGACGTCACATTATGGTGTAAGAGGGTTAGACGTCACGCGAAGGAATTACTGAAAGTCTCGGTTTTGAGCGGGCCGAGACTAGTTGGAAGGCAAGAGTTATCTTTTTCTTTTCATGTCTTGGCGTCTCAAATCTTATTAGTCAGAAAGCGCATGCACGTAGTCTCGACCAGCGCGTGGTGTGCTTCTTTCTGAGTTCTTTACGTCACAAATTGTACTTTACGTACTTGATGATGACGTAAGTTAATTGTATGTGTTCTATTTCGTTGACTGAGCACGGCCGGGACCAGTTGGCGTGAGCGCTGGGATTTCGAGTTTCATTCGACATGTCAATGCATCGCAGTATGAAATAATACAGGTAGGAGGTTAGTTCTTGTACTTTGGGTCAACCAAAGTCGATAAATGCATTCTTCACTATGGTCTTGAGTCTGATTTCGTCGTCCATCTTGAATCGAAAAGCACTCTTCTTACAAAAAAAACCAACTTCGTTGCGAGCTACGGCGAAGCTTAGCATGTCAAAACTTGAGAAGCGATGTTGGGGTCAAAGTAGATCTACCACGCCGTAGCTGCGGGTTTTTGGTATTAAGACTTTGCGAAGCTTCGTGTAGTGAGTTTGTGTTACTGTTTGTCTATTTCTTACGTGAGCCTTGAAGGCTTCGCCTCTTGTTGTAAAGATTTTAGTCAAGCAGTATGTAAGAAATGTTAAGTCCTTTGTACTGGAAACTTGCATTCTCCCAGTAAGGTCATATATTGTACCACGTTGCAAGCCCCTGGAGCAAATTTTTCATTTGTGCTTTTGTGAACAAGAAACAATTGACAAGTGGCTCTATCCCATCTCCCCCCTTCCCTCCGTCGCGATATAACCTTGAATGGTTGAAAACGACGTTAAACACCAAATAAAAAAAGAAATATTCATATGATAGTGCTGGTTATTTCTTTCGGTGGATCAGTCACTGCCACTGGCTCTAACACTCAGTCACAGGTTGTATCGGGTGCCTCTTGTATTTTTGGCAGGATGTATGAATACACCTTGCTTTTATTGTCAAGAAGTTCATTACATAAAGTAAACATATTTTGAAGATGTGGAACACTGTATATGTGTGAAATTATTACACATTTGTGTGAACGACTCCTTGTCTTTGAGTAGTAATGAAAACTGAATCTGACAGTACCACCCATTAAAAGCAAAAAGACTATACAGTGGAGTCCCCCCTTTAAACTTCACCCCTTTTAAGATTTATTTTTATTTTTATGAGTTTCTTAAACACATTTTTTCATAACCTCTGTAAATTGACCTCCGTTTTAAGAATCCCTCCTTTTTGAGTCACTTGAGAAAAAGTGACTCTATGTAATCGGTCAGTGTTAGTCTGTCCGGCCGTCCGGCCGGCCGGCCGTAGACACCACCTTAACGTTGGACTTTTCTCGGAAACTATCAAAGCGATCGGGCTCATATTTTGTTTAGTCGTGACCTCCAATGACCTCTACACTTTAACGATGGTTTCGTTGACCTTTGACCTTTTTCAAGGTCACAGGTCAGCGTCAAAGGAAAAATTAGACATTTTATATCTTTGACAAAGTTCATCGGATGTGATTGAAACTTTGTAGGATTATTCTTTACATCAAAGTATTTACATCTGTAGCCTTTTACGAACGTTATCAGAAAAACAAGGGAGATAACTAGCCTTTTCTGTTCGGCAACACACAACTTAACGTTGGGCTTTTCTCGGAAACTATAAAAGTGACCGGGCTCAAATTTTATGTGAACGTGACTCCCAGTGACCTCTACACTTTGACGTCTGCTTTGGTGACCTTTGACCTTTTTCAAGGTCACAGGTATGTCTTGAAGGAAAAAAATTGAAATATCATATCTCTGAAACTATTCATCGGATTTGATTCAAACTTTATAGGATTATTCTTTACATCAAATTATTTACATCTGTAGCTTTTTACAAACGTTATCGGAAACACAGGGGAGATAACTAGCCTTTCCTGTTCGTCAACACACAACTTAACGTTGGGCTTTTCTCGTAAACTATAAAAGTGACACAGCTCTAAGAGTAACAAATGTTAGTGTGTCTACTGTTAATATGATTGCTTCGAAAAAAAATTAATGATGCTAGTTTATGTGAATTAAGTTATTGATGGGGTTTGTTTATGTGAGATTAATGAGAGTATTTTTAATGCCAAGGTAAATATTTTGTTGCTCGATCCATGCAATCTCATTCTTCAGGTATGCATTGTGTTGTGAATAGCAATTTCTTCCTGTCCATCTGATGCCTCATATAATATTCAGAACTGCGAAAGTGACTCGATCGAGCGTTTGCTCTTCTTGTTAAGACCTGAATTTCTCAGACTTTTTTTGGGGGGGTCCACTGCACAATGTAACACCCCATGTTAATTTGACTCAGTATATTTTATATACATTTTTGACTCACATGCGAAGCAAAAGTGAGTCTATGTACTCACCCGAGTCGTCCGTCCGTCCGTCCGTCCGGACGTCCGGAAAACTTTAACGTTGGATATTTCTTGGACACTATTCAGTCTATCAGTACCAAATTTGGCAAGATGGTGTATGATGACAAGGCCCCAAAAAACATACATAGCATCTTGACCTTGCTTCAAGGTCAAGGTCGCAGGGGCCATAAATGTTGTCTAAAAAACAGCTATTTTTCACATTTTTCACATTTTCTCTGAAGTTTTTGAGATTGAATACCTCACCTATATATGATATATAGGGCAAAGTAAGCCCCATCTTTTGATACCAGTTTGGTTTACCTTGCTTCAAGGTCAAGGTCACAGGAGCTCTTCAAAGTTGGATTGTATACATATTTTGAAGTGACCTTGACCCTGAACTATGGAAGATAACAGTTTCAAACTTAAAAATTATGTGGGGCACATGTTATGCTTTCATCATGAGACACATTTGGTCACATATGATCAAGGTCAAGGTCACTTTGACCCTTATGAAATGTGACCAAAATAAGGTAGTGAACCACTAAAAGTGACCATATCTCATGGTAGAAAGAGCCAATAAGCACAATTGTACTTCCTATGTCTTGAATTAACAGCTTTGTGTTGCATGACCTTGGATGACCTTGACCTTGGGTCAAGGTCACATGTATTTTGGTAGGAAAAATGTGTAAAGCAGTTCTTAGTGTATGATGTCATTGCTAGGTTTAGGTCAAGCATGTGAGTCGTATGGGCTTTGCCCTTCTTGTTCAATTATATATTCAGCGAACTACTGCTTATTTGCCACTGGATTACAGTTTACAATGTACTACATGTATGTATATTCTTTTTGTATGCGCTAACCACCTTTATCTTTCATATGTCCTTACCATTCTTTCGTCCCACCTCCACCCTCCCCCTCTTCCTCCTGCTAGCTTTCTCCTGTTCTTTTTGGTTTGCTTCAACTATGCTGTTTACCTAGATAGTTCCATAGTTTATAAGTAATGTTTGTCCGACATCATATTTTTGTTAATTTGTAACTACGTAGGGCGCGTAATATAAGCGTTCGCTTGAGTTCGTGTCCCTATTGTTTTTCGTTGTATTGTTGTACCATGTTTGATTTAATAAAACATTGTTTAAACCAACACCCCATGAATGAATCCTTGTGTTATCAGACCCATGAAGTGGACCTGTGCTCCAAACTGGGTATGGACCTCAAACGGCAGATGCTGGTAGCACTGGCCAAGAAAGCCTGCTATCCTGATGATCCTGTCAAACAGCAAGAGATCCTGCAGAGGTACAAAGACTACATGGTACCGGTGAGTACCCATTGTACAGAGACCCAAGCATGAATGAGCAGCACTAAAATGACCAAAATAAAACTTGGAAAATACATGGAGTAACTTAGTTTTTTGGGTAGTCTTCTTCTTCTTTTCGATCGCCGATCACACTTGGAGTCCAGATCTTGAGATATAATTAGTGGTCCTCTGCAGCGCAGCCACTGGCCCGTACAGCTTGTTGTGCAGGGACTCCGGCAATGGCCAGATTTCCTCTCTCAGCACCTGGTGGCTCCTGCAGTCTCGTAGGATGTGGGCCGTGTCCTGCTCTGCTTCTCCACAAGAACACATGGGGGAGGGCACAACATGCAGCTTCCCGTGGAGATGCTGGTTAAGTCTGTTGTGTCCCGTTCTCAGGCGGAAGATGACCACCTGCTGTGGTCTGGATAGCAGGTGGTAGCTGTCCTGTGGCTGGGGCGTCCTGTGCAGAGACTTAATGATGGTCTTCATCTCTGTCAGGCTCACAGGGTTGTTCTCTTGCTCATCTTCTGCACCCAGCTTTGCCATCCTGTCCGCCTCTTCGTTTCCTTGTACACCACAGTGGGAGGGGATCCATTGCAGTACTGTCCTCAGGCTCTTGATGTTGTGTAGAGCGTGTTCCAGCTGAGGCAGTTTGCTACTGGTCATTGCTTGGAGTACTGACAGAGCGTCAGTCAGGAAGACCACCTGGTTGTCATGGTTGACTCTGTCGTTGATGGTGTATGCTGCATGGATCAGTGCTTGTACCTCAGCTCTGTAGTTGGTACAGTGGAGGCCTGTTGGTATACCCTCTGCTTGCCTCTCTCCACTGGGGTACTGGACATACACCCCCGCTCCTCCATTTTTGACGGCCTCTGTGGCTGACCCATCAGTATACACCCGTATCCATGCTTCTTGGGGGTACCTTTCTTCAAGCATGGCAAGAGTCAGGGCTTTTTTCGTCGCATTGCTCTGCTCGTCCTTTGTTGTGAGGTAGGGGACACTGGTCTGTATGTCCAGGTTTCCTTGTCTGTCTTCCCAGGGTGGGGCGTCAAGGGAGAAAGATGGTGGCTCCACTAGCTCTGGCATCTCTGTCTGATGTTTCTTCTGCAAAGCCCTTGCCTCCAGAGCGAAGCTTGATCTTTTCAGCCTGCCTAAGGACATCTTCTTGAGTCTGTCACTCATTGGATGGTCATGAGTGCACTGGTACTTGGTGGCTTGTACCATTGTTTTGCAGTCTCGCCTTTTGCTCAGTGGAGGAATGCCAGTCACCTGTTCCATCTTCTGTATGGGTGTTGATTTCATTGCGCCCATGATGATTCTCAGCGCTTGGTTCTGTACTTTGTCTAGGGCCTGCTGGTGTGTCTTGGCTGCTGTTGCCCAAGAGCTTGATCCGTACTCGAGGTGCGGTCGTACAATCCCCTGGTAGACTGTTTTCAGGATCTTCTCGTTTGCACCCCAGTGTGATCCTGCCAGCTTCCGCATGATGTTTAGTTTTCTCCTGGTCTTTCCCTCTGCATTCATGATGTGTTGTTTCCAGGTCATGCGCTTGTCATAGGTGACCCCCAGGTATGTTTGCTGGTCTTCAAATTTCAGGGGTGTGTCCCCCAAGGTCAGTTTGCCAGGTGTCGCTTTGGCAGAGAGTGTGAAGAGAGTGGCAGTGGTCTTCTCCCTGTTGATGGTCACACACCAGTCTCCCGCCCACGCTGCAACCTTTTCTAGGGCAAGTTGCATCCTGTAGGTTGCTGTGGTTGCATACTCTTCCGAGCACCAGAGAACAAGGTCATCAGCATACAGTGCCGCTTGGACTCCTTTGGGCAACTCTGGTACCAGGTCGTTGAAGAGTATGAATAGCGTGGGGGAGAGTACTCCTCCCTGTGGAACTCCTTGGCGTAGTAGCACCTTTCGGCAGCACTAAAATGACCAAAATAAAACTTGGAAAATACATGGAGTAACTTAGTTTTTTGGGTAGTTATGGAAGTGACTTATATAAAAAAATGAAAAAATTGCGAAAACTAAAGGACATGGATTGCCGTCACTATGGAAACTGGCATAAACAGCGCCATATTGGATTTCTAGAAAACGGTTTTACAGCAACATTATACATCAGAAATGCTTAATATTTGGCACAAAGATACACAAGACTTTTTATCTACAATCATATAAAACGATTTTTTGACAAAAGACTACAGTTGAATTTATATTAATTTTTGAAAAATGGATTAATGAATATGCAGTTAAAAATTCATTAATCCTTATTACAAAAAATTATTATCAATTCAACTGTAGTCTTTTATAAAAAAAAATCGCTCTATATGATTGTAAATACAAGTCTTGTGTATCTTTGTGTCAAATATCATGCATTTCTTATGTATGATGTCGCTGTAAAACCGTTTCCTAGAAATCCAATATGGCGGCTGTTTCCATAGCAACGGCAATCTGTGGCCATTCATTTTCACAATTTTTTCATTCATTTTTATAAGTCACTTCAATAACTACCCAGAAAACTAGGTTATTCCGTGTATTCTCCAAGTTTAATTTTAGTGCCAGGCATCGAGGCACAAGCAAGCGAGCCCCTCTATTCTTCTTCTTGACCTGTGCTGTCTGAATGCTGCGCCCCTTCGCATATTGAATAACCCATATGCCCTGGACCAAGAGTAAATTATTTTCAAGAACACTGATCATCACTCAAAATCATCAACACTTTTTTTTTCAAGAGACCTGAAAATTCACTCAGCAGCCTCAAAAATAAACAATCTCCTCAGTAATTACTGTCATGTTGTCTGTTACTTATCACAGCATGCTAGCTAGGAATTGCTCATTAGATACATGGGAGAAAGCCGTCCTGTTGGTTATTTCAAAACAAAGACGTCATGCGTTGACAGCATTTCATGCTTTTGTTTCTTAATCTGCTATTGATAAGACTGTGAAAATATCTTGTAACTGTTGTCTTGAAGACAAGAGTTTGTCATCGCTGTTGTGCAACGGTTTTGTCTGTGTGCCTTTACTTTTTGCCTTTTTTTTAATAAACATTTTGTCAATATTTTACTAAATTCATTGTGGCAGACAGGAAATCGGGATGAGGCGATGGTGTTTGTGTGAGTGTCGTTGTGTTGTGGTGTGTTGAGTTGAGATGTGTTGTGTTGTGTTGTGTTGGGTTGTGTGTGTATGTGTATGTGCGTGTGTGTGTGTGTGTGTGTGTGTGTGTGTGTGTGTGTGTGTGTGTGTGTGTGTGTGTGTGTGTGTGTGTGTGTGTGTGTGTGTGTGAAACTTTAGAATAGGAACAAGAGACTGCATGTGAGAAGAACACGATAATGAAAATGTAGTCACCAAAAACACAAACAATAAAAATACGAATAAGGACTGGTTTCAACAGATGTCTTCCTCAGCAAAAACAAGTCGCGTAAGGCGAAAATACAATATTTAGTCAAGTAGCTGTCGAACTCACAGAATGAAACTGAACGCAACGCAACGCAGCAAGACCGTATACTCGTAGCATCGTCACTCCACCGCCCGTGGCAAAGGCAGTGCACGTGGAATTGACAAGAAGAGCGGGGTATTCGTTGCGCTGAGAAGGATAGCACGCTTTTCTGTACCTCTCTTCGTTTTAACTTTCTGAGCGTGTTTTTAATCCAAACATATCATATCTATATATTTTTGGAATCAGGAACCGACAAGGAATAAGATGAAAGTGTTTTTAAATTGATTTCGAAAAAAAAATTTTGATAATAATTTTTATATATTTAATTTTCAGAGCTTGTTTTTAATCCGAATATAACATATTTATATGTTTTTGGAATCAGCAAATGATGGAGAATAAGATAAACGTAAATTTGGATCGTTTTATAAATTTTTATTTTTTTTTTACAATTTTCAGATTTTTAATGACCAAAGTCATTAATTAATTTTTAAGCCACCAAGCTGAAATGCAATACCGAACCCCGGGCTTCGTCGAACAGTACTTGACCAAAATTTCAACCAATTTGGTTGAAAAATGAGGGCGTGACAGTGCCGCCTCAACTTTCACGAAAAGCCGGATATGACGTCATCAAAGACATTTATCAAAAAAATGAAAAAAACGTTCGGGGATTTCATACCCAGGAACTCTCATGTCAAATTTCATAAAGATCGGTCCAGTAGTTTAGTCTGAATCGCTCTACACACACACACACACACACACACACACACACACACACACACGCACACACACACGCACATACACCACGACCCTCGTTTCGATTCCCCCTCGATGTTAAAATATTTAGTCAAAACTTGACTAAATATAAAAAGGAGAGACGACAGAAAGAGAGAAAAAGAAGATCAATAAAGAAGAAGACAGACAACAAATAACATGATACTAGAAAGTTTGTGGTTGTTTGTCGTAGGGTACACAAATTAATTGTTTTTAGTACATGTACATTTATACATTATTTGCCTCCAACATTCCGGTGCTGTTTGGTTGTCGTTTTTGTTTTTCTAGCTACCAAACCAAATCAGTTCAAAGAAAGTCTCTTTCAATCTGAGAAATTACATGTAGTTTTATGATGAAACGGTCATAATGTTTGTATACACTTTATCCTCCAACACAGTTGCAAGTAGGCTTAGACTTAATTTAGGCATGAGACTTTTGCCTAAATTCATGATTTAATACTTTCCATTGCATTTCAATGCCACAGTAACATTACAGAGACAAAAGAAGTCTCACTGAGCTTATACTTATAATGTGGACATCTGTCATGTTGGGAACATGTTTCCAGAAAACCCATGTTAATGTGGTTATTCCTTTATCACAAAAACATTCATGCGTACAGTTTACACATGTGCAATGAAAAGATGCTATCTTCAAATTTAAGTGTGTTTATGTGTGTTAGTGTGTGTGTTAGTGTGTGTGTGTGATCTTTATTTATTTTATTTTTGGGGGTGGGGCAGTACGTTTGCTTTGTGTGCGTGCATGTGTTTGTGCATGCCTGTGAGTGGTGTATGTGTCTATGTCTGTCTGTCTGTCTGTTGTTACTTTCTGTATGTGTGGCTCTTGTACACTGGTCTCCTAAACTGTAAGTGAGTGTGAGCAAAGTGTTGATCGGTAGTGATAACAAGTCACGGTAAAGTGATCTTGACAGATTTCTCATTTCTTGTGTCCCTCCGGTCAGCCCACCCCGAGGTTATTACTAGGGTAGGACAGTGGGACCCCCGTTTAAGACCTAAAGACAATCTGTAACAAAAAAAAGCAGTTCTTATAAAGTCTTGAAAATAGAAGTAGATTTCCGAGGCTATGGACAGAAAATGACAAGCCAGGCCCAAAAAGGGGTTACGGTAGTCGTTCCAATTAAATGTTGGTCGTTGTCTGGGGTGTTAAAAGTGGGTTCCATTTGGTTAGTGAATCGGTTAGTTGATATAGATGACATCAGTCGTTTGCCTAGAGACTCGGTGGATTTATAGCTGTACATGTAAATGGGATTTGATGGATCAGGTGCCAACTTGTCATGGGAGATAGCCATCGCTATGTTGGAAGATATACTTGTATGCTACCCTTGGTTCACAGGATAAGGCTGGAGTAGGGATCAACTTGTCCACTTTTGAAATGAACACAAAAGCAAATGATAGAGTCGATGAAGGAGAATTGAGTTGTCAACTTACTTTGTCAGGCGCGTTTAAGATCGCCGTTGAGCGCTTCTGTGACGTTGTGTGTAGACTGAATCAGACGGTGATGCTTACATCTCTATAAAACACCGTCTCCATTGAAAGAAGATGCATGATTTTCATCTTGGTTGTGTACATGTTTGTGTGTGTGTGGAGGGGGGGGGGGGTTACGTTCGTATGGAGTGTGTATTTGAGAGAGAGACAGACAGAGACAGAGACAGACAGACAGAGACAAATAGACAGAGAGCGATTTTCTTTTAATCGTGCATTTTTATTAGGGGACTGTTAAAGTGCAAGAGTCCATCGCTTCATCCAGTGAGTAATGATTGTGTGTGTCCTTTGAGTCTCGGTCGGTGTAGGCCCTACAACAGTATTCTGCACATTGGCTCTTGCGGCGTTGTGTTCTCGGTTCAGACGCGTTTTCTGGTAGAGCCACTTGAAAAACAGATCGGCTGATTGCGCCGTTGGACACCTTGGCCGCTGAGCATTCACGCACACCCTCACCTACGAGAAATCTATGGAAAGCCGTTTGGCTCATAACTATTACGCGTGTAATAAAACATAAATACACGCGTAATAAATGACTAATACACGTGTATTTATTTCTTATTGCACGTGTAATTTATCTTTTTTCTCATGCTATGGAATAGCATAATGATGAAATACACGTGTAATAAATATTTCATACTCGTGTAAGAAATGATTAAATACACGTGTAATTAACATTTCATGCGCGTGTAAGAAATATTTAAATACACGTGTAATTATTTATTACACGTGTATTTAAATATTTTTTACACGCGCATGAAATGATTATTACGCGTGTATTAATTATTTCTTACACGCGCATGAAATATTTCTTACGCGTGTATTAAATATTTCTTACACGCGCATGAAATATTTATTACGCGTGTATTTAATCATTTCGTACACGTGTATGACATTTTTATTCCACGTGTATTTAATCATTTCGTACACGTGTAAGACATGATTAAATACACGTGTAATACATTTTTCATACACGCGTAAGAAATGAATAAATACGCGTGTAATAAATATTTCATACAAGCGTTAAAAATGCAGGAGTCACGTGGTTAAGCGACTTAAAAACTCGGACTGGGAATCCACATGAAAAACACTCTATGCGTCTTCATCGCCTCGCTTTGCACGCTTAGGCCTACAGCTCAAGATGGCGGAAGCGGCAAACGTCAATGTCACCTTAGAAGGTTTGCGAGAACAATTTAACGCCTTTGCCCAGGCTCGCACAGCATTGGAAAGGTAAGTTACTTGTTTTATCAGATGAAGTCGGTTGTTGTGCGCGCGAACCGGAAGTAGAATAGACGAGAGTTGTTGCTTTGCATGTCGTATATTTTCCGATTCAAGTTTTAAGTTTATTACGGGTGTATGTAATGATTAAATACACGTGTATTTAAATAATTTCCTACACGTGTATTTAATCATTTCTTACACGCGTATAAACTATTTCCTGCACGTGTATTTAATCATTTCTTACACGTGCATGAAATATTTATTACACGCGTATTTAATCATTTCTTACACGCGCATGAAATATTTATTACACGCGTATTTAATCATTTCTTACACGTGTATGAATTATTTATTACACGCGTAAAAAATGATTATTACACGTGCATTAATCATTTATTACACGTGTATCAATTATTTATTACACGTGTATTTATGTTTTATTACGCGTGTAATGGTTATGAGCCAAACGGCTTTCCATAGAAATCAACATCCTGCCATTACAAAAGTCCCTCCCTGCGTCCCCGCGTGACGGACCCAGCTGTAAAAGGTTGCAGAAGCTGACATGACACCTGTGCAGAAAATGTATTGTCAAAGGCTTTGGTAGATAACACCTCGGCCATATAGCCACGGGGGTTAGCCCTGTCTACCTGCGCTTGTATCGATACCCCCCTCCCCCAAACACCCTGTTCCATCAACCTCCCTCCCCCCGTCCTTATGCAAACAAACACGGTCGCTTATCTGGCCTGCAATGCTGCTCATGTGAATGGGAGAATTGCTGAGGAGGGTGTTTTTCGTAATTTTCAGCTTGATTGATTTGGATTTGCTGAATGACTGCCAAGGATGGCATGTTTTATGTTCGAGCGTGTTCAGTTTTTCTGTTTTTCCCGCGCGGGTGACGTGTGCTGTCAGAGAGAATGTGGATTTAAGAGAAGTTGCTGATGTATCTTTTGTTGATGCTTATCTTATCAGCAAGGACTTTTGTTTTGAAGTGAATATGAATAGTAGTCATTGCCTGTGTTTTGATAACATACTGTAACTTTGCACACACACACACTTCAAGCCCGCACACATCCAAACTTCAGGACAAAGTCATTGTGAGCTTTTTTTTAGCAACAGGTTTATCCAGTTGATTATGTACAAAACAAGATGCACTGGAGCACAAAAAAATCTTGCTGATGTCAACAATAAATAAACATTGGTCTGAACACACAAATTCTTGTGAGGTATCAACAGCAGTAATACATGACACATGTGAATAAAGCTATTTGTACATTCAAATGAAAAATAGCCACCGGTCATATTCCATGTTGTCATTGTATCAGAATCTTGCTTCTTATTTACTATCAATAAATTGGTGCTAAGGAGGATCAAACTGAATCGAGGTTCTTTCTCCTGATTTTTACCATCTGCTGTGTGTCAAAAAAGAGAGAGAGAGAGAGAGAGAGAGAGAGAGAGAGAGAGAGAGAGAGAGAGAGAGAGAGAGAGAGAGAGAGAGAGAGAGAGAGAGAGAGAGAGAGAGAGAGAGAGAGAGAGAGAGAGAGAGAGAGAGAGAGAGAGAGAGAGAGAGAGTTTTTATCACAGCTTTACCATTAGTGCTGAGTTACGTTCACATAGAAGCTTTTACAATATTTACAAGACCAGGTTTAGGTGTGAATCAACACCCAGTTGAATAAAATGTCGACTTATTGACATAGTTTTTTAAATTAAATCATTTCTTTAAATTTGTGCAGAGTAAATTCACATTGATCAAAACTCACTGGCTTTGTGTCAAATGTGAGCTTTTCCCTACAAACAAAAATAATGTACAAGTTAAGAAAAACATGTCTTACTCATTTGAAGAACTTCCTCTCTGGAAAAATAATTGACTTGTCATCTGTTTCTCAGAGAGAAAACCTAAGTCATTGTCTCAAGCAAGTTTAACCTTTTAGTTTACAAATTGATCCAACACCATTCATACTTTCTTAAAAACCAGCCTAACTACCAAGATAATACGCTTGTTTAGTACAGGCAGGTTTCCAGAAAACCAATGAACATGCAGAGCCTTTGATGTCACAAAAAATTAGATTATTTTTTTGTTAAAAAGAGCTTGTTTTACACACAGAATGAGCCATAACCATTGATCTGAAAACAATGAACCAGTTGTACAGCTGTACCACTTGCAGAACAGCACACCCAGAAATTCTCTGCAAAGCCTTGCTCATTAAAAAATTGTGATCACGTTTGATTGTGCTTTTCATTCTAGTGCACCCCTTTACTTCAGGGTCAACAAGCATTCAATCCACTAATTTGTACTGTTAGTGAACAGATACATATTAGTCAAAATAAATCAAAATGAACAGATTAAATCAACCAAAGATTCATACTCATAGGTTTTCCTTCAATTGTAATGTTTAGGGGTTCAACAAACCTACCCTACAGACCTAAAAACTATCACTCCTTAGAGGTAGCAGATTTCATTGACAAACTCTCACTCTCAGCTGTCAATGTCAGATTGGTTCGAATGTTGACTTTTATGGAGAAGACTTTCTCTCAATGTCAATATGAATGATTAAATCAGCACTGTCCCATATTTTCCAATTTGAAAATGTTCTCACTTGCACTTGCAGTCTCACATACACACACATGGTACCACACTCATTACTGTCACTATCAGCAGAAAGACTTGGGTTATTTGACGAAAGTTCTGATTGTGTTAGCAGTTACAAGTTTGCTAGTGTGTGAAACTTGGTGCTTTCTTTGTCTTTCTTGAAGTTTGTGCTAAACTTCTTGAACTTGCGCACGAGAGCCTTTCTGTCCAAAATTTTGGGTCCGCGGAAGTTGCTGCTGGGCTGAGCCTGTGTTTGACACTGGGTAGAGGCGGCAGTGTTAAACAGCTTTCTACGTGACACAGGTTTTTTGGCGTGGACCAGACTGAGTGGGGCATGAGGTGTGCCCATAACTCGAACACCGACATTCTGTGTCACATGACCGCTGGCCTTGCTGCGTTTGACAGTCCTGCCAACAGGGATGGATGGTACCTTGAACACGCCCGACGTCTTAGCAGGAAAGTTGCAGTTAGCAGGAAAGTTGCAGCGACTGTGGGTGGTGGCGGTGCCATGACGACCACGTTCAGGAGAAGAGTCACTGACAGTGGTGTACTCATTGGTGGAGCCAGCAGGGGAATTGTAGGAGTTGTAGGGAGGGTGGACACCAATACTGTCATAGCTCTGGGGACTATTGGTCAAGATCTCATCCAGCAGCTCATCTTTCTCATCGCCGGCAATATTCACAGTCAGTTTTTTGTGTGAGACAGTAGGGGAGACAACATGGCCAGACTGGGGGTTGCAGGTCGAGCACTGACTGTAGTAACTGCCGGTGCTCTCACTAGTACTGGACTTGCCTTGCAGTTCAGGACGTACTTGATTAGAAGACCCTGACCCGTCAGTGCCCGTCTGCTGCAGACCACTGCTGAGGTTGGAAGGACCGATTAGCGACACAGCGTTGTTGAAGGTAGGGTTGCTTAGCTCAGGGACGGACGAAGCTTTGTTGGGACTGGACATGTCATTTGCGACAAGACAGCCAATGTGTGTGCTGGTGCGAGGAAGGCTGTTGGAGCGGGGGCAGGGGAGGTTGAATGTGCTGTTCTCGAAGCTCCTGCCTCCAAACCGCCGTGCAGGGGAATCGATCATGGAGACCATGTGAGTGAGGTGCAGGGTGTTACCGCCGTCTTGGCCTTGCTGCTGAGGGGGAGAGTCTGCACCGATCATGGTGACAGGACGACTTGGGTGGAGGCTAGAGTTGTGAGATAGATGGGAATTGCCAGACTGCATAGTGGATGACCGACGGCGAGTCTTTCTAGAGCGCCTGCGCTCACGTTTCTCGTTCTGCAGGTAGGACTGGTGAAGGTTTTCATCAGAACTGTTCTCCAGTGACCAGGTGTAAACACTGCCAGACTTGTGACTGCCGTTGGACTTGAGACTGCCACTGTTTGAAGGGTCAGAGATCAAGGTTGATGATGCCAAGGGGTGGGTAGAGCAGCGGGAGCCACGAGAACTGCGAGATGATGACCTCCTCTCCACAGAAGAAGAGTAGGCGCTGTGTCTGTCACGGGAAGAGTGCTTGGAGGATGGACGGGAGGAAGACTGCTGGGAGCGTGGCATGGAGCCAGTGCCCGAAGAAGTGTCAGATTCACACAGGTCGCTGGAATGGTGGCGATGTTTACTGCCATGGCGGCTTTTACTTCTTGAAGTTGCCAAGTCTGTGTTAACAGTCTGTAACTGCAGTGTTCTGAGAGGCCCACTTGCGCCGAGTGGCTTGCGGGCTTGAGGAATGACAAACTTGTTACCATTTTCTGAACCCTCCACACACCTGTGAGAGATGCTTTCATTGGAGGCATCACTCGCAGCGTGAGGGGGAGAGTTCTCGTCGTTCTCCTCCGGCATTTCCGAAGCCTTGTCAATCTTCTTCTGCCTGTCGATGGTGAAGTCAGAATAATACTGGATGCGGGAGACAAGTTCTTTCTCTAGGTCGGGTACAGAGCGGCCGCTTGAGGAAGTGGAGTTACTGGTGGTGGTGGGGATGGAGTTGATGCTCTCGTTGGCTGACGTGGAAAACACCTGAGAGACCGTGACACTTTGCTCAGGCTTTGCCATGGCGCCCCTACTGCATGACACGACCGGCCTTAACAGTGCACTGCCATCTTCAGCCTCTGGGACATTGAGAGCTGGAATGTCTTTGGACTTGGCACTGTCTTTGGTTGGGGTGTCTTCATCTGCTCTGTTGATGTTGACACTGACGGCATGGTCATAGGCATCGTCGCAACGACCTGTTCCAAGACACTGGGCCTGGACGTTGCAGAAGTGGCGAGATGGGACAGACACGGCGGGAGACTGACCGTTGACGTCTTCCGGGTCTGGGGGACTGTTGGATGTGTCTGAAGTGTCTGCCTGTGCCAGCAGCTGCTCAATAAGCAAGTCAGCGTACATGCAGCGCATGTTGTCGGATGGCCTCTGGCGGCCGCAGGGTCCCCGTCGAGACGTGCGTGGAGTGCTCATGGTACTGGTCTTCCTGCAGCCAGACAGCTGAAGGGTGTTGAGATTGCTGACTGAGAGCTGGTGCTGAAGGGATGGAGACTGGAGGGATTGGCTTGGGGTCTGTGCTGGAGTCTTGGTGTTGTAGTAGATGTCATGGCTGAGGCCTAAGTCATCGAGAAGGTTGAAGAACTGGCCCTTGATGTCCAGCAGCTCCTCATTCAGGTTCTCTCCCTGGTTCCTGATGGACTCCTGGAACACACAAAATTACAGCTGTTTTAAAAATCTGGCACATGAAGTGCCAAAGAGAAAGTGTCAATGGGGGTGAAGGTGTCATTCTATCTCAACAGGGGGCGACGGGAGGTATTAATTCGCAAGAGCCTACTCTAAAGTCTAAACACTACACCAGGGGCTCACATCCATCAGTGGTGGCATAGGACAACTGTCCTGGACAATGCAAAAGTGATAGGACATTTGTCCTGAACAAAAATAAATCAATCTAGGACATTTTTTTTTCTAGCACCAATTTTTGTTTTTGCGGCATGTTGCTTTTTCAGAAGAAAAAAACGCAAAGGGAGGCAACTGTCAACCGGCTCATTCAGAGCATTCAGAGTTGCGACTCTTAGAAGCTCTTCTCTATAACAAAAAAGAATAAAATAAATAAAAGCAAATAAAGTCTTCCCAAGTTTTGTCTCCTTGGAGACACATCGCTTCGCAAAACATCGATAAAATAGCAAATCAAACTACTGTAAATTTGAAAGTACTGACAATGTCCGGATCAAATAAAAGCATAATCGGACAATGACCACTTTGTGACAAAAACAATAGGACATATATGTCCTCTTGCATGAAAAATGTATAGGACATTTGGAAAAAGTATCTGTGCAAGTCCCATGTCCGACGTGGATGTGAGCCCCTGCTACACTAACAGTAGCATCTTTATTCTTGCATACTTGATTTGTTTTCTGCCCATCATGGAGATCATGACTGCAAAGGTTGGTTTTGTTACAGTGAAGAATTTAAAAGAAGTTTGCTCACTGATGTCATATTCATAATTCATGGCAAACATTTCCGTTACCCATTTGGTCATATCAGTGCACCTTCTATTTGGTCTGCAGCAGTTACTTTCAACACAATTTTTTTAAAGGAAGGCCATCAGCACCCAAAAAGTTGAAATGTAAATCCAGGGTTCCAGTGTGTTTACCCCTTGAAATACTCAAGTCAGAGAGACTCAGATACAAGTACAATAATGTTGAAAGAAGTTGGACTATTAATTTCATCAATCAGCCAACTCAGTAAGGATTATAAGAGCTTCAAATTTGAAACAGAAGTCTTACGGCATCGTTTTTCGTTCAAAACAAACCTCACCAAGGCTTTCTTCATTGTTCACTCTCTTCCTATGCTAAAAGTTCAAAAGTTTCAAAGTGTTGTAAAAGTGGAGCAGACTGAAATGTATCGCCTGTCCATCTGGCAAGAGGCTGCTATCGTTGGTCAAGGAGCATGTACACAGGCGATAAGGGAGATAGCCAGTGGAGGCTTGTTGTTCTCAACCCCCGTCTAGGGCTCGCTAACCTGCTTCCTCTGCAGTCATCCGCCTCCCCGGGGATGGGGGCAAACCGGGAAGATTTGATTCTGAATTAATTCTACGCACGGACTCGCCGTCTGTTCTGACCAGTCATCATTGTTTTGTAGTAGTACACACTGCGTATTTAACTGAACTGTGTACGTAAATATAACCGCAGACGTTTGTTTTCAAAAAGAAATATAATCATGAAAAACGACAAAATCGAAGCCGTGACCGAAAATTACCTCACACTCACACTGTCACAATTAAAAAACGGACCAAAATACATTCGCATCGCGTCAAATTCTAATCGTTTTAGGTTGCAACCATGGCAGCCGATAGAATAAAGCACTCTCGAGATAAATTACTCAACGATATCAAGGGTATCTTTACCTCAAAAGCTCCGGTTATCGATGCGAAAAGCAGGTTCGTGCCGAGAGAGACAAAGTAATCCACAGCTTCCTTGAAACGGCTACACAACACACTACACAGGTAGCAAGTCCTGAAGCTTCGGAAATCTGCAACTTCTTGGTTTTTTTCACTGAAGTACGTCAAATTCTTATCCCATAAGAATGAACAGCACATGAACTAAGATTTACATGTGTTTTTCAGCAACTTTTCATTCATTGTTCTTCCGTTTCGAGCGACGTATGTCAACCCATCGAAGCTGTGCACAGGAGACTGACCGAGTTGTTCACGCAACAATTTGGTGCAGGGTCGGAAACTTTCTGATTGGCTGCTAACGTTTTGCGTACTCCGACTTTGCCTCTCCGCATCTGAACGTTGTGACGGACAGTTTACTGCTTCACAGTTTTTGTAGCATGATAGTTACAATTTATAATATTAATCAATATTTTGATCATGTTACAAAAATGAAAAACGTGTTTGTGGTTCATCCTTTTATGGTACTTTGTAGCTGCATTGTTGCCAAAACTGGAAAAAGTATCAGTTTAATATCGAAATGATTTACTTGTGTTAGCAAATTGGTAAATGAAACCGAAACTATTATTTATTTCAAATCTGAAACTGATATTGGCCCAAGGAAACTGCGAAAACTGACAGAATAAGTTTCAGTGATGAAAACTAAAAATTTGATATAAGCAAAACTTGGATTCACATGACCCGGATGTGTTTAAGTTGTATGACCTTTTTCTTTTAAGACACAGAAATCAGTCGGGAAATACATTTTCGAATTAGAACTTCTTAATTGATAGGTACTTTCATCCCTGGTTACATATCCTAACCATTCTACAACAACCGCTTTCGCCTGCAAAGGGGAGGAAACTGCAAAGTGTACAGAGATAACCCTACGGGCTGCCATACGTCAGTGTTACGAGAGGTTGCCAAACAGGCGAATCAGCGCTGCTCAATGGTCACTTGCCATCGTTCTGGCCCCGCGGGCATTCGCCCTTTGTTGGCGCAGACCCGTGAACGGCCCAGCGGAAAAAGAATAGCGCAAAGTTACGAGGCTGCGTCGAGGGGAACAGCTATTCTGGTGGGAAAGATGTCAGAAATTAATTCGTGAACGGAGAAGAAGAAACTGACCGCCGGAGTTCTATTCGGGCTTTTGTTTATTAACCTCCCTGTTGTTCCGTGAAATAGGGTACTTAAGATCTGACCTTTTGCAAACACTTTAGCGCACTTGTTATTCCAGCTATTTCAAAGAAGAAAATAATAACAGCAACATTTCTAATTGTAAAACAAGTCGCGTAAGGCGAAAATACAATATTTAGTCAAGTAGCTGTCGAACTCACAGAATGAAACTGAACGCAACGCAACGCAGCAAGACCGTATACTCGTAGCATCGTCACTCCACCGCCCGTGGCAAAGGCAGTGCCCGTGGAATTGACAAGAAGAGCGGGGTATTCGTTGCGCTGAGAAGGATAGCACGCTTTTCTGTACCTCTCTTCGTTTTAACTTTCTGAGCGTGTTTTTAATCCAAACATATCATATCTATATGTTTTTGGAATCAGGAACCAACAAGGAATAAGATGAAAGTGTTTTTAAATTGATTTCGAAAAAAAAATTGATAATAATTTTTATATATTTAATTTTCAGAGCTTGTTTTTAATCCGAATATAACATATTTATATGTTTTTGGAATCAGCAAATGATGGAGAATAAGATAAACGTAAATTTGGATCGTTTTATAAATTTTTATTTTTTTTTACAATTTTCAGATTTTTAATGACCAAAGTCATTAATTAATTTTTAAGCCACCAAGCTGAAATGCAATACCGAAGTCCGGGCTTCGTCGAAGATTACTTGACCAAAATTTCAACCAATTTGGTTGAAAAATGAGGGCGTGACAGTGCCGCCTCAACTTTCACGAAAAGCCGGATATGACGTCATCAAAGACATTTATCAAAAAAATGAAAAAAACGTTCGGGGATTTCATACCCAGGAACTCTCATGTCAAATTTCATAAAGATCGGTCCAGTAGTTTAGTCTGAATCGCTCTACACACACACACACACATACGCACACACGCACGCACGCACACACGCACGCACACACGCACATACACCACGACCCTCGTTTCGATTCCCCCTCGATGTTAAAATATTTAGTCAAAACTTGACTAAATATAAAACAAGTCGCGTAAGGCGAAAATACAATATTTAGTCAAGTAGCTGCCATTTTTCAGCAAGACCGTATACTCGTAGCATCGTCAGTCCACCGCTCATGGCAAAGGCAGTGAAATTGACAAGAAGAGCGGGGTAGTAGTTGCGCTAAGAAGGATAGCACGCTTTTCTGTACCTCTCTTTGTTTTAACTTTCTGAGCGTGTTTTTAATCCAAACATATCATATCTATATGTTTTTGGAATCAGGAACCGACAAGGAATAAGATGAAAGTGTTTTTAAATTGATTTGGACAATTTAATTTTGATAATAATTTTTATATATTTAATTTTCAGAGCTTGTTTTTAATCCGAATATAAGATATTTATATGTTTTTGGAATCAGCAAATGATGGAGAATAAGATAAACGTAAATTTGGATCGTTTTATAAATTTTTATTTTTTTTTTACAATTTTCCGATTTTTAATGACCAAAGTCATTAATTAATTTTTAAGCCACCAAGCTGAAATGCAATACCGAAGTCCGGGCTTCGTCGAAGATTACTTGACCAAAATTTGAACCAATTTGGTTGAAAAATGAGAGCGTGACAGTGCCGCCTCAACTTTCACGAAAAGCCGGATATGACGTCATCAAAGACATTTATTGAAAAAATGAAAAAAACGTTCGGGGATTTCATACCCAGGAACTCTCATGTCAAATTTCATAAAGATCGGTCCAGTAGTTTAGTCTGAATCGCTCTACACACACACACAGACAGACAGACACACACACACACACACACACACACACACACACACACACACACACACACACACACACACACACACACATACACCACGACCCTCGTCTCGATTCCCCCCTCTACGTTAAAATATTTAGTCAAAACTTGACTAAATATAAAAAGAAGTCACAAGCATAATTTTTATGACTGATAAAAACAAGCTTTCAAACGTTCATTTTTCTTCAACACCGTTGCTGCTTTTTATATTTAGTCAAGTTTTGACTAAATATTTTAACATCGAGGGAGAATCGAAACGAGGGTCGTGGTGTATGTGCGTGCGTGTGTGCGTGTGTGCGTGCGTGTGTGTGTGTGTGTGTGTGTGTAGAGCGATTCAGACTAAACTACTGGACCGATCTTTATGAAATTTGACATGAGAGTTCCTGGGTATGAAATCCCCGAACGTTTTTTTCATTTTTTTTATAAATGTCTTTGATGACGTCATATCCGGCTTTTCGTGAAAGTTGAGGCGGCACTGTCACGCCCTCATTTTTCAACCAAATTGGTTCAAATTTTGGTCAAGTAATCTTCGACGAAGCCCGGGGTTCGGTATTGCATTTCAGCTTGGTGGCTTAAAATTAATTAATGACTTTGGTCATTAAAAATCGGAAAATTGTAAAAAAAAAATAAAAATTTATAAAACGATCCAAATTTACGTTTATCTTATTCTCCATCATTTGCTGATTCCAAAAACATATAAATATGTTATATTCGGATTAAAAACAAGCTCTGAAAATTAAATATATAAAAATTATTATCAAAATTAAATTGTCCAAATCAATTTAAAAACACTTTCATCTTATTCCTTGTCGGTTCCTGATTCCAAAAACATATAGATATGATATGTTTGGATTAAAAACACGCTCAGAAAGTTAAAACAAAGAGAGGTACAGAAAAGCGTGCTATCCTTCTTAGCGCAACTACTACCCCGCTCTTCTTGTCAATTTCACTGCCTTTGCCATGAGCGGTGGACTGACGATGCTACGAGTATACGGTCTTGCTGAAAAATGGCAGCTACTTGACTAAATATTGTATTTTCGCCTTACGCGACTTGTTATATTTAGTCAAGTTTTGACTAAATATTTTAACATCGAGGGGGAATCGAAACGAGGGTCGTGGTGTATGTGCGTGCGTGTGTGCGTGTGTGCGTGCGTGTGTGTGTGTGTGTGTGTAGAGCGATTCAGACTAAACTACTGGACCGATCTTTATGAAATTTGACATGAGAGTTCCTGGCTATGAAATCCCCGAACGTTTTTTTCATTTTTTTGATAAATGTTATTGATGACGTCATATCCGGCTTTTCGTGAAAGTTGAGGCGGCACTGTCACGCCCTCATTTTTCAACCAAATTGGTTCAAATTTTGGTCAAGTAATCTTCGACGAAGCCCGGGGTTTGGTATTGCATTTCAGCTTGGTGGCTTAAAAATTAATTAATGACTTTGGTCATTAAAAATCGGAAAATTGTAAAAAAAAAAAAAAAATTTATAAAACGATCCAAATTTACGTTTATCTTATTCTCCATCATTTGCTGATTCCAAAAACATATAAATATCTTATATTCGGATTAAAAACAAGCTCTGAAAATTAAATATATAAAAATTATTATCAAAATTAAATTGTCCAAATCAATTTAAAAACACTTTCATCTTATTCCTTGTCGGTTCCTGATTCCAAAAACATATAGATATGATATGTTTGGATTAAAAACACGCTCAGAAAGTTAAAACAAAGAGAGTTACAGAAAAGCGTGCTATCCTTCTTAGCGCAACTACTACCCCGCTCTTCTTGTCAATTTCACTGCCTTTGCCATGAGCGGTGGCCTGACGATGCTACGAGTAAAATGGCATTGCGTTCAGTTTCATTCTGTGAGTTCGACAGCTACTTGACTAAATATTGTATTTTCGCCTTACGCGACTTGTTATATTTAGTCAAGTTTTGACTAAATATTTTAACATCGAGGGCGATTCAGACTAAACTACTGGACCGATCTTTATGAAATTTGACATGAGACTTCCTGGGTATGAAATCCCCGAACGTTTTTTTCATTTTTTTGATAAATGTCTTTGATGACGTCATATCCGGCTTTTCGTGAAAGTTGAGGCGGCACTGTCACGCCCTCATTTTTCAACCAAATTGGTTGAAATTTTGGTCAAGTAATCTTCGACAAAGCCCGGACTTCGGTATTGCATTTCAGCTTGGTGGCTTAAAAATTAATTAATGACTTTGGTCATTAAAAATCGGAAAATTGTAAAAAAAAAATAAAAATTTATAAAACGATCCAAATTTACGTTTATCTTATTCTCCATCATTTGCTGATTCCAAAAACATAAATATATTATATTCGGATTAAAAACAAGCTCTGAAAATTAAATATATAAAAATTATTATCAAAATTAAATTGTCCAAATCAATTTAAAAACACTTTCATCTTATTCCTTGTCGGTTCCTTATTCCAAAAACATATAGATATGATATGTTTGGATTAAAAACACGCTCAGAAAGTTAAAACAAAGAGAGGTACAGAAAAGCGTGCTATCCTTCTTAGCGCAACTACTACCCCGCTCTTCTTGTCAATTTCACTGCCTTTGCCATGAGCGGTGGACTGACGATGCTACGAGTATACGGTCTTGCTGAAAAATGGCATTGCGTTCAGTTTCATTCTGTGAGTTCGACAGCTACTTGACTAAATATTGTATTTTCGCCTTACGCGACTTGTTTATATTTAGTCAAGTTTTGACTAAATATTTTAACATCGAGGGGGAATCGAAACGAGGGTCGTGGTGTATGTGCGTGTGTGCGTGCGTGTGTGCGTGCGTGTGTGCGTGTGTGTGTGTGTGTAGAGCGATTCAGACTAAACTACTGGACCGATCTTTATGAAATTTGACATGAGACTTCCTGGGTATGAAATCCCCGAACGTTTTTTTCATTTTTTTGATAAATGTTTTTGATGACGTCATATCCGGCTTTTCGTGAAAGTTGAGGCGGCACTGTCACGCCCTCATTTTTCAACCAAATTGGTTGAAATTTTGGTCAAGTAATCTTCGACGAAGCCCGGACTTCGGTATTGCATTTCAGCTTGGTGGCTTAAAAATTAATTAATGACTTTGGTCATTAAAAATCGGAAAATTGTAAAAAAAACATAAAAATTTATAAAACGATCCAAATTTACGTTTATCTTATTCTCCATCATTTGCTGATTCCAAAAACATATAAATATGTTATATTCGGATTAAAAACAAGCTCTGAAAATTAAATATATAAAAATTATTATCCAAATTTTTGTTTCGAAATCAATTTAAAAACACTTTCAGAAAGTTAAAACAAAGAGAGGTACAGAAAAGCGTGCTATCCTTCTTAGCGCAACTACTACCCCGCTCTTCTTGTCAATTTCACTGCCTATGCCGTGAGCGGTGGACTACGAGTATACGGTCTTGCTGCGTTGCATTGCGTTCAGTTTCATTCTGTGAGTTCGACAGCTACTTGACTAAATATTGTATTTTCGCCTTACGCGACTTGTCTTCTGTTTGTCTACTGTAGATTCGCGAACTAAGACAAATAGAAAGATAATCCAAATCGTTGAATATAATGTTCCAAAAAAATTAAGTTTGTTCTTAATTTCAACTCAAAAAGTCTCAAGAATTTTTTTTGTAGAGACACAAAAGACATCGATACGACACAAATCTGTAAGGCCTAGAAATCGGTACGCCTTAAAATTACAATACTCACATATTCGCACATATTTTCCCGGCACGAGTCCTGGGTTAACATCGTCTGGTTATCGCTACGGCTGAACGCAAACTGACAGCTAGCGAGCGCAACTGACATCTGCGGACCGCAGACCCCTAGAAACCACTGGAGCGTGCGTGATTGCCTCCTGCCATGATGGGGTAACGCATCACTGGTTTTATGATCCAATCTCAGAAATTATCTGTTTCAGGGTCTCGCTGCTTACTGCAGTATTGCGCTGATAAATATGTCAACGTTGTGCAGTCAATAATTGCCAATTGATCCAACTCATTTTCTGAAACCATGCGTTCTGAACCGAATGTGTACTATTCCGAAAATTACGAAATGAGTAATTAGGAGCGTGAGGCAGACAGATTCGGCTGAGCGACTTTTCCATGTTTGGAATAGAAAATGACCTCAAGAATTTTAACGCAGATTTTACGAATGTCTAGGGTAATGTCTGCGCATTTTCAAGATCTGGTGAAGTGTTGTGTTACCTTTGCGATCACGTTAGTTACCTGGATATGATAGCCCGTGGCATGGCTCCTTTAGTATTTTATCTCTTTTGTTACGCTGCGGGGGGGGGGGGGGGGGGGGGGTGGTGGAAGGAGTCATTGTTTATCAATCGTATCCTTACTTTACTGTGTCTTGGATTGCCTAGCGGACACATGGTACTTAAAGGGGGGGGGGGGGGGGTTACTAATGGAGAATTGAGGATGGCGGAAAAAAGAGAAGCGGTGGCACGGGTCTACAAAATAGAGAGAGAGAGAGAGAGAGAGAGAGAGAGAGAGAGAGAGAGAGAGAGAGAGAGAGAGAGAGAGAGAGAGAGATACTGACAGACAGACCTGAACTATAGAAAGAAAAAAACACTGCATAACAATACTAACACGCATCGACCACACAAATAAATGACAATAAATTGTGTACTCACCATACGCGCTCTGAATGCGGTGAGTTCCCGGGCGGCGTCAGTGTGTACGGATGCCTGTGACACGTCCATACTCTCGTGTTCCATGCCCTCAGAGATGACGGACAGACGAACGGACTCCAACACAGTATCTGTCAGTGTAACGAACTCGCTGACTGCCGTTGACATGGAACTGCTCTCCTGGGAGATGGTGGTGGGGGTCTGCATGGAAGGGGTTCCATCGGCGGAGGACAGGAGGGTTCTGGTGGAGTTAAGAGCTGGTGTTTTCATCGGAGTGTTCCCTAACACAGAAGAAGTGGCGAGGATGGTTGGAGTCACGGTAACGGTGGTGGAAGCAAACAGCGGTGCGGTGGTAGAAGCAGGAGAACTCGTTGAACAAGTAAACAGGGAATTCCCGATGACAGAGTCATTCGCCACGATGGTGGGGGTCAGTCTGGTCGTAGAGTTGAGCACAGGTTGGAAGGCGAGAGAGGAAGAGCAGGAGCGCAGAGCAAAAGGGGAATTCCCCATTACAGAGTCCGTGACCAGAATGCAAGGCGTCCTGAGACTAGACGTCGAGTCACGGTGAGGCAGCACTGCGGACACACCGGGAGACCTGAGGGCGTAGGTCGAGTTCATCATGGAAGCCGTGGCCATGATGGAAAGGCTGTTGCCAGGCAACGACGAAGCAGAGATCGTCAGAGGAGAGCTGGTGGTCACCGGACCGAAGGTCGAAGAAAGGTCGTTGCTGGTGTCGATGCTGGTCTGAGAATCCTGGCGACGTTGTTGAAGTCTGGAAGACAGACGACGACGGGTCTGCCGGGGGAAGGACGACCCACCTCTACAAAGAAGGGTGGGGGTGGTGTGCACCTGCAGCGGGGGAGTCTTGTAGCAGGAGCGGTTTCGCGGTGGAGAGGTGAAGGCTGGGTCCGCGAAGGCCAAGGGGGGAGAGAGGAGGAGGTTGGTGTGTGCCCCTTGGGGAGAAGTCTCGGAGGAAGAGGAAGACTCAGTCGGGGAGCGGTCTGGGTCCGGAGACTCATCCGTCTCCATCTTCACCTCCAGCCAGTCTGAAACACATAGCAGCAAGAAACACGTCAGCATCATGGTAAACAAATAATTATATTAAATTCACATTCACTCCCAGTCTAACTGAAAGATGCAACGCGCCCTGCGACTGCGTTGATTCTGTAATCTAAATACAGAGAGCAAAACAGCAACGGGCAGCAGCAATATTTGAAAAAGACAGCAGCAACCCGGTCTCAACTCTGAAATAGAAACAATACCCAAACGCACGCAGACGAAGAACTTGGCAATCTAGGCATAGAGTGATACAGATATTCACGGAATTTCAAACGTCGCAAACTTATACATCTCTGGCAAAGCAAAATTCAAGTCGAACCTGAGTGGAGTTCCATGGGCAAGCAGCGCAGCAATCTGGGAGAGACAATGTCCAACATGTTGACTAGATGACTGATCTACGCTCAGACTTGATCAACTGTCGAATGAAGTGTGCTGATTTCTTCCCAGTACTTTTATACAAGAGCAAGTGTCTTTGTGATTCTGTTGACTTGGCTTCAGAAAGTTGTCCAAAAGATGATTTTGTTGTAATTCTTTGTACGAATTTAGTCCAAAAGATTTGTTTTAACTTCGCATCAAACAGCGGCGTACCGCCTTGGTGTGAATCTGACCAACTTTTTCGCACCACAAAAGAGTCTTGATCAGTACTGTTCCACCTAACATGTAAACAGTACACCTAAACTTTCTTACAGAGTCGACTTCTGTTTGCTTACGGAGAGTTCATTACAAGCCGTGTTTGGAAAAGAACACAAACAGTGCTGAAAATCTCTCTGTTCAAACTCGGATGTAAACTTTGATCCTAGTTCATTTCACCGCCACTGATATTTTGATAACTATGTCAACTTCCAGGCTTCAAAGCTAAGGCGTAGGTTTCCTTTGCACACACGTATCGTCTTGCTGTGAACCGAGGTTCTGGAGAAGCTGAGAAGTTTCGCGTGAATTTATTGACACACACGGTGAAAGACTCGTCCAATCACAGAAAAAAGGACATCAATGATTGCTTCAGTGGAAAAGGTCAACGAAACGAGTCAACAAACGCCATTTGTTTGTGCAGAGTTATTCTTCGTCGCATCACTCCAGGCGTGTTTGTACACCTGTGATTTGATGCAGTCGGTAATGCCCGACTGGAAGTACAAGTCCCCGGGGGAGGGGTGTTGGGGGGACTGGACCCACAGAGCGTTACAGGTAGAGCAAAAAGCATAGGGGGTGGGGCGCGACGGCGCCGGGGTGGCGAGGTGTGGCGAGACAGACTAATGTTGTAATTGTAGTTCGCATTGTCAGGAGGTGCAAAATTAATGAGCGAATAGCTGCACAGTTTTGTTGGAGACGAAAGAAACTTGCCAGGTGCATAAGTTACTTTGTAGTATGAGAAATACGTTGGCGCCAGTCCTTTCTCGGACAAGGCGGCTGGTGACAAACTCATTGTTAAGCCTGAAACACAGGTGACAAGTCTTAACAATTAATAGACAGTTGATATTGAATGAGCAACAGCTGAGTTTTGTCAGCGATCAATAGCAGAGTCTAGATGCACAAATCACTTTGTATTTTGAGCAAAGCTTTGGCGCCGGTGTAACACGAAATTTTTACTCCACGAAAAATTTACTCCGGAGTAAATATTTCGTACGAAATTCTTACTCCGAGTACACTTTTCGTACGAGAAAAGAACAAGGCACGAAAAAATTACTCCCTCCACGAAATGTTTACTCCCCATTTTGTTTACTTCCTGTAAAAAATCTCGTACGCAAAAATGGGATGCGGGCGAAGGGATAATGCCAATATTTGATCTCGCGCACACGAATGTCGCGCTACCCTCCTTCCACCCCTTCCACCACCAAGACTAACAGGGGACAAGGGAGTAAAAATTTCGTACACCTGGCATGGGAAGTTAAATTACTCGTGTTGGGGTGAAGTAATTTATTCGTTATTTATTCGTCAGGGGAGTAACATTTTTGACTCACATGCGAAGCAAAAGTGAGTCTATGTACTCACCCGAGTCGTCCGTCCGTCCGTCCCCCCCGTCCGTCCGGACGTCCGTCCGGAAAACTTTAACGTTGGATATTTCTTGGACACTATTCAGTCTATCAGTACCAAATTTGGCAAGATGGTATATGATGACAAGGCCCCCAAAAACATACATAGCATCTTGACCTTGCTTCAAGGTCAAGGTCGCAGGGACCATAAATGTTGTCTAAAAAACAGCTATTTTTCCCATTTTTCCCATTTTCTCTGAAGTTTTTGAGATTGAATACCTCACCTATATATGATATATAGGGCAAAGTAAGCCCCATCTTTTGATACCAGTTTGGTTTACCTTGCTTCAAGGTCAAGGTCACAGGAGCTCTTCAAAGTTGGATTGTATACATATTTTGAAGTGACCTTGACCCTGAACTATGGAAGATAACTGTTTCAAACTTAAAAATTATGTGGGGCACATGTTATGCTTTCATCATGAGACACATTTGGTCACATATGATCAAGGTCAAGGTCACTTTGACCCTTATGAAATGTGACCAAAATAAGGTAGTGAACCACTAAAAGTGACCATATCTCATGGTAGAAAGAGCCAATCAGCACCATTGTACTTCCTATGTCTTGAATTAACAGCTTTGTGTTGCATGACCTTGGATGACCTTGACCTTGGGTCAAGGTCACATGTATTTTGGTAGGAAAAATGTGTAAAGCAGTTCTTAGTGTATGATGTCATTGCTAGGTTTAGTTATTTGACCTTGACCCTGAAGGTCGAGGTCATGTAAAGGTCAAGGTCAAGCATGTGAGTCGTATGGGCTTTCTTGAAATATCTCATCGATCAGGTTGTGTCCGGGGTCTCTGTGAATAAGCCCACCAAATTTGAAGCAGATCCATCGAGAACTTTGACCGTGCATCGCGAAGACACAGACACACAGACACACAGATAGACACAAGTCGTATATATATATAGATGCCGTGAGAATACTTAGACGCCTGAAATTTATTTTCGGGTGGCTCGTGCTCATGTAATAAAGTGCACAAGTGGAAATTATTATGTATAATATTGAATAGAAGTTAACTGCCTCGTTTTCGTAGTGATCAAAAAGAAATCTGCTAGGAACACAATCTACAGTGTTCGCTGTCGCCTTGTGGTGAGATATGTGCGCGTTTTAAATTCTCGTAATATTATTATTATTATTATTATTATTATTATTATTATTATTATTATTATTATTATTATTATTATTATTATCGGACAAGGTGGCTATAGGGTTTGCAACACAATTGACGAGTCTAGACAACTGGTAATAGCTTTCTATGAAATGATACGCGATTTTTTTATCCACTGCCTACTTGGCTTGCATAACCAAACCTGGACCACTTTACTGACCACTTGAAAGGTTTTGTTGCACAACGGATACACTTCAGTGCGCCTCTCCTTGCGGGTGTGAAAACCGTGCTCACTTCAACGGTGAAGCAGACATCATCTTGTCCTAATCTCCTTCAAGGGCCATGAGATCGAGGCAGGATGGCTGAAGACAAACTTCATAGGGCAACGCAACCACGCTGCAGGAATTCTGTACTAATCTCCACATCTTTAGAAACAACCAGGTACAGTCAAGAGTTTATCTGCCATTTTTTAAACTGCCTGCTTTTGTGATTGTGGATGTGAAAGTGCAAACGTTCAACAAAATACTTTTATTTGAAGTTATATTGATTGCCAGTGTACAAACGGTTTATCTTGAGTCAAAATAACTAACGTAGAATTTGACGCAAAAGCCGTAAATTAAAATATAAAACATGATTAAAAACAAACAACTATATATATATGTATACTCACAGCTAAAGTGCGAACGGATGGCAACGAACAAAAGCACAGCATATTTACACTCCAGCAGATTCCTGATCTAACACACAAAAAGTGTCCAGAAATGTAGAACATTTCTAACGGATCCGAAAAACCTGGCACCATCTACACTTTCAGACCACACTTCGAGCAATGTTAAAATGTGTACCACAAAGACTGGTCAGAATTGCCACCAGCCACACAGACTGGCTAGTACAAGGCAGATGGTCAGATTTGGCGCGCTCTAGCCAGGTGTGCTGGGACTGGGACTGGAACACAACCCTACCCCACTGTCCACGTGGACACCACCCCACCCCACCTTGCCCTACCCCATCCCTACCCGGCGCTGGGACCAAAAGAGGTCGGGTTAACTTTCAGAGCCTTTGTCCGTAATGAGCTCTCGTGCCTTGAATGGACTCACAATGGGCGCGTGGCACGGTCTGAATTTCTATTCTTGCTGCGAATTTCTATACTTGCTGGTTCGGCCTTCCATTTATTAGAGAAATTGTCAGTTTTAGAAATGAACCTCAGAATTTGTCGTTGTCTTTGTTCATCGGACTGAAGGGTCTGCTACAATGCAAAACTGAGGAGCAAGGAGGTCAGGGGGAAAGGGAGGTCACCGGTGGCAGCAGGAGGTGGGAAAGGCTGATGTTTTCCTGACTCGAGCACGGGCCTATGAGTCGGAGGTGTGTCGCGTGCACAGATGTTCCATGATTTTGTGTTACGATCGATTAGACGGGCGGTTTAATGAAGCGACGCCCATACGATGCTGCAATCACTGGGCAGACCAGGAGCGAAGAAAAAGAAGAAGAAGAAGAAGACTCACTGGGCAGTCGCTCTATTAATCCCCTTCATCCTTCCCCATTTGCGACCGACCACTGTTTCTAACAATAACTTGGACATCTCGTGGCAGATTTATCACTTTGAAGGACTGAATTGTCGCGAAACAGTCCCTTTGGCGAATTAGTTGTTGAAGCTAGTCACACCCAGACATTACGATTGATTAAAAGTCGCATAACCTCGAATTAACAATAAGAGAACGAAAGAAGATCGAGAAAACAAAATATGTCAGGAAGCAGCTGTTTTAGAATTTTTACAAACTTAATGTTCACTCAAAACTCAAAAATCGCGATACCACTTAAAACACATAAACCGGAATAAGAGAGAGAGAGAGAGAGAGAGAGAGAGAGAGAGAGAGAGAGAGAGAGAGAGAGAGAGAGAGAGAGAGAGAGAGAGAGAGAGAGAGAGAGAGAGAGAGAGAGAGAGAGAGAGAGAGAGAGAGAGAGAGAGAGAGAGAGAGAAAGAGAGAGAGAGAGAGAGAGAGAGAGAGATTTTCTTCTCAAATGGACAAATAAACTGGTCGAAATATATAAAGACAGACGCACAAGAGAGACATAAACAGAGCGTGGTTGGGGGCCGAGGAAATAGACTGACAAATAAACTGATTGACAGACAAAGAGAGAGAGAGAGAGAGAGAGAGAGAGAGGGGGGGGGGGTGCGGGGGGAGGGACGGGGGGGGGGGGGGGGGTGGTGGTGTTACACGCGTGGTTCCCGTGCGCCAGTATAGCAAAACAGAGAAATAAAAATAAAGTGAGGTACGTAGTTGGGAAGGCAGGTAGGCAGGTTGATCCGCGATAGAAAGGAATAAAGAAAGAGAAAAAAACACGAAAAGCAAACACGTCAGTGTTACTTTCTTTATTTGGTGTTTAACGTCGTTTTCAACCACGAAGGTTATATCGCGACGAATCAGTGTTACTAAAAGGCTCGAAGTTTACAACAGCTGTGTTTTTTTGCCGATAACGTGAGATTGAAAGTTACCAGCGTACGTCATCTTGACATTTTAAGATTTAAATCATCGCAACTTAATCGCTTGCAAACAATGGTAGGCCTGTACAGCAATAATCGGCTAAGTCGGACTCATTACACTCAGCATTGCTCATCGTTTAATATCAAAGGCACACACACTAAGCCGACATAAATACTGCCTAAAGAGAAAAAAACGACATACACCACCACACGAGTGAACCAGAAGCAAAACTGTAATAATAATGTCGAGCTCATGAAGTAATCAAAGAAATTGAGTAATTACCTTTGTTTAGATTCCATGTTTGTAGTAAAATAAACAGCTGTAGATAAGTATCCAAGGAAAAACGGGAAACAGTAACAGGGTAAAAAGGGGCACTAAAAACCTTAAAACGGACACTGACACGGAGCCTACTAACCCTTAACACGAAATGTTTCTTGTTGGGTTCTGAGTTGTTGTCAGTGAGATTTTTTTGTTCAATGTAAACAATACCAGCGTGGAGTAAGTCTAAGTGGGTGGCCGAGTGGTAACGCACTTGCGCTCGGAAGCGAGAGGTTGCGTGTTCGACCCTGGGTCAGGCCGCAATTTTCTCCCCCCCTTCACTAACCTAGGTGGTGGGTTCAAATGCTAGTATTTCGGATGAGACGAAAAACCGAGGTCCCTTCGTGTACACTACATTGGGGTGTGCACGTTAAAGATCCCACGATTGACAAAAGGGTCTTTCCTGGCAAAATTGTATAGGCATAGATAAAAATGTCCACCAAATACCCGTTTGACTTGGAATAAAGGCCGTGAAAGGTGAATGCTCGCCTAATAGGCTACTGAGCTTTACTGGCCGATGTGAATGCGTTATATATTGTGTGTAAAAAATGTCTGTTTGTCTGTCTGTCTGTAAAAAAATTCCATTTCAAACGGCAGAAATTAATATGTAAGCGCCTGGGCTATATCTAGATTAGGCGCATAAAAATGATCACAATAATAATAATAATAAAGGAAAAGAATCAGGATGTGTGTGTGATAGTATGTTTGTGTGTGTGTGTGTGTGGGGGGGGGGGGGGGGTGGGTGTGGGTGTGCGCGTCGGAGTGGGTTAGTAGTTGCGTGTGAAATCTAAAATTTCTATTTTAAATTTCGCCATCTTGTTTGCTAGTCCGTATCTTTCTTTGACAGTGGGACGACTCGTTGATTTGGTGAAGGAGTGAAGATAGCTCCGTGAAACCAGCCCTGAGACTGTGGACTGTAACGAGGGTCTGCAAATTGTAGGCGCCGGGCAGCCAGACACAAACAGAGACAGTGGGCCCTTCACTCAGAACCCTAACCCAACACATTAATCAGTTTCACACTGAAGAGAGATGATCCTCCATTCACACCCATCCGGACAAGACAACCCCCTAAACACCGAAACACCGTGATCTTGTCCTCAAGATCTCTTCAGCATTGCCCTTGTTGCAGCATCGAGCATCGTTCTACACCCTATGCCTCTTGAACCCCACGGGATCCGATCATTACCCTAAGGATCCGCCGAAGAACTTCAAAGGGAAAGCCTAGCCCGCGCGCCTAGAACAGAACCCATTGACTCTAATCCTCCTGGCTTAGTGTCCCTGTGTTTGTTGTTACACCCCCGGTATAGGGGTGTGTATAGGTTTCGGTCGATGTGTTTGTTTGTTTGTTTGTTTGTGTGTTTGTTTGTTTGTGTGTTTGTTTGTTTGTTTGTATGTTTGTGTGTTTGTTTGTGTTCGCAAGTAGATCTCAAGAATGAACGGACCGATCGTCACCAAACTTGGTGAACAGGTTCGATACATTCCTGAGACGGTCCTTACAAAAATTGGGACCAGTCAAACACACGGTTAGGGAGTTATTGGTGGATTTTGGTTTTTTGGGGGGATCAACTACAGTTCAAGAATGAACGGACCGATCGTCACCAAACTTGGTGAACAGGTTCGATACATTCCTGAGACGGTCCTTACAAAAATTGGGACCAGTCAAACACACGGTTAGGGAGTTATTGGTGGATTTTGGTTTTTCGGATATTCCCGGCGTTCTGTTACCGGCTATTTTTAGAAGGTCATCGCAGTGTCCAGAACGCTTTCCTTGGACCCGTAAGTTGTCCTCACTGTAAAAGTGCAAAGGTCGAATCAATTTATAGCCACGCGAAAAATACACTCTCATCTATCTCTATATATTTATACAATAGATATAGATATATATATATACGGCTTCTCTGTGTGTGTGTGTGTGTTTGAGTGTGTCTGTACAAAACACCTGTGTATTGCACAGTTCTGTTTGTGATGTGGTACCTAGGGCGTCGTCGACAAGTATGGGACTCGACATGATATGATCAGGAATGGCATTATGGCCCCTGAATCATGTTCGTGCTGTTCCCATTCCACGAGTCTGGAAGGGACCTAAGCTTGACGGGTCCATGGTTCGAAGCCGGCGTACAGTGCGCCACTCAAGCCGGGTATTCGGCTCTATTTAATCCACACGTGCTGAGCATGTTTTATATTATATACATGAGACGGTTTTTACAAAAAATGCGGTCAGTAGGTGTTACAGAAAGAGTTATATTGATTTGTCTTTTTCTCCGCCTGTCTCTTTGTCCACTCAATCAACTTATTTTAACCACACTTGTTAGCAGTGCCTTCTCAGTTGGTGGCAGTGAGAATGGTAAGGACGGGGGTGTTTTTCCTATCTCGGAGGAATTTCTTGTTTGTTGTTGTAACCACTTGCTCAGAGGATCCATAGCAGGGCGGGGTTCGAACCTCGCGGGGGTGAACAATGGGTGCACATCTCCACTGATGCCCATTCCCCTCCGGGATGACAATAAAACATCATTAAAGACATCATCGTGGTGAACGATGCTTTGCCGTTTCGGACGAGATATCAAAAGTTAAGGGGTCGTGATCAAACGGAGTCGGATAGTGTTACTGAGGACACGGAGGTGATGTATCAAAACAGGAGGGCGAGGGAAGAAAGGAAGAATGAAAATGTTGGGTGTTGCACGACAGTGGGACCTGACAGGCAAAGCTGGTGCGTATTATGGGGAACAAGAGGACAGAAAGAAAAAATGGGATAGACAGGCAAAGCTGGTGCTTATCAAAATACATGGACACGAGAAGAAAGGGTCAGAGAAGTGTAAGTGTTGCGTGAAAATAAAACAGACTGGAAATATTTGGTCTTGTATCAAAATAAGAGGACAAGAGATCAGAAGATACCGTGTCGCGTGAAAACAAAACAGACAGACTGAAGTTAGTATGCATCAAGTCATCCCAGCAATAAAACAAAGATCAACCCAAGTAAAACAAGTCGCGTAAGGCGAAAATACAATATTTAGTCAAGTAGCTGTCGAACTCACAGAATGAAACTGAACGCAACGCAACGCAGCAAGACCGTATACTCGTAGCATCGTCACTCCACCGCCCGTGGCAAAGGCAGTGCCCGTGGAATTGACAAGAAGAGCGGGGTATTCGTTGCGCTGAGAAGGATAGCACGCTTTTCTGTACCTCTCTTCGTTTTAACTTTCTGAGCGTGTTTTTAATCCAAACATATCATATCTATATATTTTTGGAATCAGGAACCGACAAGGAATAAGATGAAAGTTTTTTTAAATTGATTTCGAAAAAAAAATTTGATAATAATTTTTATATATTTAATTTTCAGAGCTTGTTTTTAATCCGAATATAACATATTTATTTGTTTTTGGAATCAGCAAATGATGGAGAATAAGATAAACGTAAATTTGGATCGTTTTATAAATTTTTATTTTTTTTTTACAATTTTCAGTCATTAATTAATTTTTAAGCCACCAAGCTGAAATGCAATACCGAAGTCCGGGCTTCGTCGAAGATTACTTGACCAAAATTTCAACCAATTTGGTTGAAAAATGAGGGCGTGACAGAATACAGAATACAGAATACAGAATACAGTATTTATTGAGCCAAGTGACATTAAAAAACATTTAAAGCACAAGGAATTTTGCGTAGTGTTGGTAAAATCACGCACACACACACACCCACACACACACTGACACACACACGCCCACACATACATTGACATACACACCAACACACACACGCCCACACTACAGCAGTCACGATCACACCATCACACGCGGGGCAGACATGAGGTAAAACAAATGACAATCGTCTATTAAAAGAAAAATGTACAAAGAGTGGTCTAAGATGCTGGTGGAAGGGTCTACACAGAATACAATTTTATAATCTAATGCATAGTTAGAACAGTGCCGCCTCAACTTTCACGGAAAGCCGGATATGACGTCATCAAAGACATTTATCAAAAAAATGAAAAAAACGTTCGGGGATTTCATACCCAGGAACTCTCATGTCAAATTTCATAAAGATCGGTCCAGTAGTTTAGTCTGAATCGCTCTACACACACACACACACGCACACACGCACGCACACACGCACATACACCACGACCCTCGTTTCGATTCCCCCTCGATGTTAAAATATTTAGTCAAAATTTGACTAAATATAAAAAACAAGTCGCGTAAGGCGAAAATACAACATTTAGTCAAGTCGCTGTCGAACTCACAGAATGAAACTGAACGCAACGCAACGCAGCAAGACCGTATACTCGTAGCATCGTCAGTCCACCGCGCACGGCAAAGGCAGTGAAATTGACAGGAAGAGCGGTAGTACTTGCGCTGAGAAGGATAGCACGCTTTTCTGTACCTCTCTTTGTTTTAACTTTCTGAGCGTGTTTTTAATCCAAACGTATCATATCTATATGTTTTTGGAATCAGGAACCGACAAGGAATAAGATGAAAGTGTTTTTAAATTGATTTCAAAAATTTAATTTTGATAATAATTTTTATATATTTAATTTTCAGAGCTTGTTTTTAATCCAAATATAAGATATTTATATGTTTTTGGAATCAGCAAATGATGGAGAAGAAGATGAACGTAAATTTGGATCGTTTTAGAAAAAAATAATTTTTTTTACAATTTTCCGATTTTTAATGACCAAAGTCATTAATTAATTTTTAAGCAACCAAGCTGAAATGAAATACCGAAGTCCGGGCTTCATCGAAGACTACTTGACCAAAATTTCAACCAATTTGGTTGAAAAATGAGAGCGTGACAGTGCCGCCTCAACTTTCACGAAAAGCCGGATATGACGTCATCAAAGACATTTATCAAAAAAAGGAAAAAAACGTTCGGGGATATCATACCCAGGAACTCTCATGTCAAATTTCATAAAGATCGGTCCAGTAGTTTGGTCTGAATCGCTCTACACGCACGCACGCACGCACGCACGCACGCACGCACGCACGCACGCACGCACACACGCACGCACACACGCACGCACACACGCACACACATACACCACGACCCTCGTTTCGATTCCCCCTCGATGTTAAAACATTTAGTCAAAACTTGACTAAATGTAAAAAAGAAAAAAAAATCGTTTTGTATGAAAAATAATCTCAAGTGAAAACAAAAGAGATAGAATGGAAATTGGACATTTTCAAATCATACCAGCAACGGAACAAAGATTCGGCGATTGGGAGGCCATGGTGGTATAATTAAGAAATTGTCACACATTGACGCCCGTACAACTATATGCAGCACTGAAATATAGTATCGCTAAATATAGTATCGCTTATAAAACAACCAGAATGTTTTGTATTGTCTATAATTTAAGTTTCCAATAGATATATCTCTTGGGTTTTGATTCCAGATTTTGGAACGTTAGCATTCTTCCTGTTGCGGATTTCTTGTGTGTCAACATTTGGTTTAAACAAGTTTATTCAGTAAATTTCACTAGAATATGCCCCCCGCGGGTTAGGGGGAAGAATTTACCCGATGCTCCCCAGCATGTCGTAAGAGGCGACTAACGGATTCTGTTTCTTCTTTTACCCTTGTTAAGTGTTTCTTGTATAGAATATAGTCAATTTTTGTAAAGATTTTAGTCAAGCAGTATATAAGAAATGTTAAGTCCTTTGTACTGGAAACTTGCATTCTCCCAGTAAGGTAATAATTGTACTACGTTGCAAGCCCCTGGAGCAAATTTTTGATTAGTGCTTTTGTGAACAAGAAACAATTGACAAGTGGCTCTATCCCATCTCCCCCCTTTCCCCGTCGCGATATAACCTTCGTGGTTGAAAACGACGTTAAACACCAAATAAAGTAAAGTAAAGTTCATTAGAATATTGCCGCATACATGAAATAAGGAACATGGAGCACAACAAGCTAGGCTTATGAGGGTACTCTTAAAAGCAAATGAAATTTGGCGGACGATTGTAATATAACAAGTTTGAAATAATGTCAAAATAATAATGGTGAATTATGGAGACAATCATATAACAAGTCGCGTAAGGCGAAAATACAATATTTAGTCAAGTAGCTGTCGAACTCACAGAATGAAACTGAACGCAATGCCATTTTTCAGCAAGACCGTATACTCGTAGCATCGTCAGTCCACCGCTCATGGCAAAGGCAGTGAAATTGACAAGAAGAGCGGGGTAGTAGTTGCGCTAAGAAGGATAGCACGCTTTTCTGTACCTCTCTTTGTTTTAACTTTCTGAGCGTGTTTTTAATCCAAACATATCATATCTATATGTTTTTGGAATCAGGAACCGACAAGGAATAAGATGAAAGTGTTTTTAAATTGATTTGGACAATTTAATTTTGATAATAATTTTTATATATTTAATTTTCAGAGCTTGTTTTTAATCCGAATATAACATATTGATATGTTTTTGGAATCAGCAAATGATGGAGAATAAGATAAACGTAAATTTGGATCGTTTTATAAATTTTTATTTTTTTTTACAATTTTCAGATTTTTAATGACCAAAGTCATTAATTAATTTTTAAGCCACCAAGCTGAAATGCAATACCGAACCCCGGGCTTCGTCGAAGAGTACTTGATTAAAATTTCAACCAATTTGGTTGAAAAATGAGGGCGTGACAGTGCCGCCTCAACTTTCACGAAAAGCCGGATATGACGTCATCAAAGACATTTATCAAAAAAATGAAAAAAACGTTCGGGGATTTCATACCCAGGAACTCACATGTCAAATTTCATAAAGATCGGTCCAGTAGTTTAGTCTGAATCGCTCTACACACACGCACACACAGACAGACAGACACACACACACACACACACACGCACATACACCACGACCCTCGTTTCGATTCCCCCTCGATGTTAAAATATTTAGTCAAAACTTGACTAAATATAACAATAAAAGGAACAAAAAACACAATGCTAAACTAACAACAGTACTCACACGCGCTCGCACACTCACTCGCACACACACGCACACAATGACTTCCACATGGTAGAAAATAGAATACTACCAGAACAGGAAAATGTCAACAGTATGGCACATGGTCGTTTCGAACATGGATGAGATAAATGCATTCATTATTCAAAACGTTTGCTTAATAAGATAAACCTGAGTAACAGGTCAAATATCAATGCATTGCTAACCGATTTTCTGTATGGCAATAGAGACAACTATTGCCATACAGAAAATCGGTTAGCAAATCATAGTTGGACAGTGTTGACAAGGTGACTTCACGTATTTGAAGATATAAGGAGCAATGAAAAATATAGTGCTCCGCGTTTTCAACAGGATAACCACAAGTGCATGACGGGTCGGGAATTAAATGTCTGTCAAATAGATCACTATTTAGATTGCTGGTCCTCAATCTCAGTCTGCAATGGATAATTTCTGATTTTCGATCAGATGTGTATCTATACGAGGGAACAACAGAATCATCAGAACCAATACGTTTTTTAAAGAACTCAATAGAATCAATTTGTTTTACAGTATCTGGAAGCTCATTCCACAGGGAAGTTGAAGCCAGAAAAAATGACTTTTTATACAGTTTAGTTCGAGAGTGGGGAGTCTGTCTGTCGAATGGTCTTCGTCTATGGTAAGGGTTCACAGAAGCAACGAGCGGAGGCAGACGTTCTAGTAAGTATGGTGGCACGCGTGCATTAACTAATTTGAAATACAAAATCAATTTGTGTCTTTTTCGCCTCTCCTTCAGTGTTGTAAATCCTGATTCATCGTACAATTTTTGGTGACTCGTGCCACGAACTGCACCTATAATAGTTCTAATGGCATCAAGATGCAAGTTTTCTAATAAAGTAGCTAATCTGTCAGAACAATTGTCCCAAATGACGTCAGAAAAATCAAAATGGGGAATAATAAAAGATTTATACATAAGTTCAAGTGCCTTTCGGCTAAGGCGATACTTATAGGACCGAAAACATGAGAGAAGAACACGTACTTTTGATATAATTGACTGAACATGTGATTCCCATTTGCAGTCGCTCTGAATCAGTACACCAAGATGTTTGTGAACGTGGTTTTCTCTCAGAATTGTTCCATCAAATACAAGAGGAAGGGTTTCAGGCATTCTATTTCTTGAAAAGGTCATCAAATCTGTTTTTAAATTATTGAAATTAACTTTCCATTTTTCCGCCCAGTGTGCAATTTTGGCTAAGTCTGTATTTAAGATCTGTGTCCGCGTGTTTGCATCATTTAGAGATAAATACAAACTGGTATCATCAGCAACAAGTTTAATGACAGATTCAATATCAATGACAATATCGTTAATGTACACAAGGAACAACAAGGGCCCCAGAACAGAACCTTGGGGAACACCTCAAGAAACACGTCCATATGTCGATTTTCTGCCTTGGATAACAACGGCTTGTAACCTGCCTGTCAAATAATCTTCAAACCATTTTAATAAAACACCTCATGCCTATAGCATATAATTTATGCAACAAACCATTTTAATAAAACACCTCTTATGCCTATAGCATATAATTTATGCAACAAACCCTTATGCCACACTCTGTCGAAGGCTTTTGATATATCACAGAAAACAGCCTGAGACGTCAACTGCTTATCTAAGGATTGACAAAAATCGTCATACATGCTCAACAACTGAAAACTAGTTGAATCACCAGGAATAAACCCTGACTGAGAAACCGTTAATAAATCATCTGTGAGATATCGAAAAACATGGGCTTGAACACATTTTTTCAATACTTTTCCAATGCAACTGAGTAATGAAACCGGACGATAGTTACTACAGTGTTCTTTTTCACCTTTCTTATAAATGGGATTCACATGAGCTACTTTCCAAATTTTCGGAAACTTTCCCTCTGCCAACGATCTCTGGAATAGGGTTGCAAGCGGATTTGAAATAATACAAGCAGCAAGTTTAAGAAGTTTATTGTGTGTCAACATTTCCATATATAAAACCAAGTTATCCGTTACAGGCCCTCCTAGTGCGTCCCGGGACCCCCACTTTTAAATTTTAGAGGGTCCAAGGACCACCACTGCAGTATTTTAGAGGGTCACAAGGGTCCAAAAGCCGAAAAGTCCCAGTGTACTTGTAAAACATTGTGGTCACGTATAGTGTACTGCGAAGTGTCGATTGCAGTCTGAAAATGGTATGTACGGTACGCACGATAAAGGAAATTTAGTGCGTCCTAGGACCCGCTCTTTTAAAATCTAGTGCGTCCAGGAACCCCCTCCATATATTTCTAGTACGTGTTTTCGGCTTCTAGTGCGTATAGGACGCAGGGACGCGCGCTATGGGGAGCCCTGCCCTTCGCCATCACAGTCATATCTGTAGTCGGTGTGTTGGGTCTTGAGAACTGGAACTTGCAAGGCTCAGAAACCGTTAAAGGCACAGTGCAGCTCACAGCCTTCGTTTTGCGCTTTTGTTGCAGCTGAGTGCATTTACAGTTCCTATGGTAGTAAAACAAACCCAAAACTACTTGTGGGCTTGTGGAGTACTATAGTTTCGTTGATGGAGAAAAGTGGAACATTACAAAGACAGAGAGAGAGAGAGAGAGAGAGAGAGAGAGAGAGAGAGAGAGAGAGAGAGAGAGAGAGAGAGAGAGAGAGAGAGAGAGAGAGAGAGAGAGAGAGAGAGAGAGAGAGAGAGAGAGAGAGAGAGAGAGAGAGAGAGAGAGAGAGAGAGAGAGAGAGAGAGAGAGAGAGAGAGAGAGAGAGAGAGAGAGAGAGAGAGAGAGAGAGAGAGAGAGAGAGAGAGAGAGAGAGAGAGAGAGAGCACCTTATTGAGCTTTGTATGGAGCATTTAACTGAGTATACGGGCCAAGGCTATCACATTCAAAGCTAAACTTATATAGCCTATGATTACAGCCCGTATAGCTCTAAGCAGAGATCTGCTACAGTGACGGAAAGAATGCTATCACACCATTGAAATGACATTCTTTCCGTCCCCTATAGGCGACGAAAAGAGAGAGAGAGAGAGAGAGAGAGAGAGAGAGAGAGAGAGAGAGAGAGAGAGAGAGAGAGAGAGCGAGAGAGAGAGAGAGAGAGAGAGAGAGAGAGAGAGAGAGAGCACCCATTGCACACCGGTTCGACCGAAGTTAAGTGAAGAATAAACTCCTGTTGTGCAGCGGGTTAAAGTATTCATACCTCGGAGATATACCTTCAGTCGCTCGCAGCGACGTCACGTGACGGAAAGAACGTTATCACACCATTGAAATGACATTCTTTCCGTCCCCTATAGGCGACGAAATAGGTCAAATTTTGTTCACTTTTTAGTGGAAAATGCTTCGACGCCGGAGCGGGTACTGGACCCAGTGCCGTTCTAGTGCAAGTGCACTACAAAGGCACTGCACCCAGTGCCGATAAGCGACAGCATTTTCTTCCACCATCTAAAATGTCACGTGACGTCGCTGCGAGCGAGTGAAGATATATCTCCGAGGTATGAGGGAATACTTTATCCCGCTGCACAACAGGAGTTTATTTTTCACTTCTCTTCGGTCGTAGCGGTGTGTAATACCTCGAGAGAGAGAGAGAGAGAGAGAGAGAGAGAGAGAGAGAGAGAGAGAGAGAGAGAGAGAGAGAGAGAGAGGTGCGTGCGTGCGTGCGTGTGTGTGTGTCCAGTGTTACACATATTTCACGACCTCAGTATAATTTAGGCGGAATTTTCTATCTGTCCCCTTGCAACTTCTATACCGACACCCTCTCCCCCCCCCCTCTCCCCCCCCACTCCCCCCCCCCCACCGCCCCTGAGTGAATAATGATCCCAGCCCTGCGTGAGAGTGGAAGTATTCTTGTCAGGGCGAGAGTGAAATGCCCTTAATGACCGGCACTAAATGGCGTGAAGACAGGTTATGAAGGTGTCAGACCTGCAGCACGTGCAGACACTGCTCCCTTGACAATACACACACCGGGGACTGTGTTCCGCCTTATTTCAGCTGGGCTCGTTGTTACTCCGTTTTCAGCTGGGCTTTGTTGTCACGCAAACGTAAGTGTCTGCACTAAAGTACAAACTATGTCTTCTAAAAAACTCATTTCCGGAAACGGATGTTTTTAGCACTAACCTAAGTAATTTGTCTCTCTATTTTTTTTTATCTGACTAGGTTTATTTTGTGACCCGCATCGGCTTGAAATACGTGCGGGTTGTCGCTTTTTGGGCACAAAAGCTGATCAAAATGAAGAAATAATAAACAACGATATCATTTTATGGCTTTTCTGTATCATAAGTTTGTTCTATAGTTTCTTGCTGGTATGCTGATGCATTTTCCCGAACCTGCTTCAAGGCGTTGAGGCACGAGAAGTAAAACCAAAACCCATATCAGTCGAGTTTTGTTCCGCGCTGGACACCCAGAACAAAAGCAAGCCCAGCGCGGAACGCAGACAAAAATGCAGGGGGCCCAGCGCGGAACAAAACGTACACCACTTGCTTGCTTCTTATGACATAATTAGGACGCATTGAAGCACGCAATTGATACAGATGATTATTATTATTATTTATTATGGGGAGCTTATATAGCGCGAACCACAACTGTGCTCTCCGCGCTTTACATATTAATTTCTGCCGTTTGAAATGGAATTTTTTACAGACAGGCAGACAAACAGACATTTTTTACACACAATATTATATATAACGCATTCACATCGACCAGCAAACTTCAAGCCTATTAGGCGAACTTTCACGGCCTATTATTCCAAGTCAAACGGGTATTTGGTGGACATTTTTATCTATGCCTATACAATTTTGCCAGGAAAGACCCTTTTGTCAATCGTGGGATCTTTAACGTGCACACCCCAATGTATTGTACACGAAGGGACCTCGGTTTTTCGTCTCATCCGATCATAGCTTTACCCAAAATAGTAAAAATAGAGGAATATTTGTTGTTCAAATCCATGTTTGAGAGAAATTTACGTTGAACCTTCATTTTTCACTAAAAACCCCGCATGCACACCATACATTCGGCCACTGTCAATTAACCAGGTAAGCAAAAGACGTTTTTAGCTGTCTACAAAGAAAACAATTATTCCCCTTTCTACTGACATTCCTCAATTTTTGCTTAGATCAGTTCAGTATGAAAGTCATAGTTTGTGTTTTTATGAAGACACTTACGTTTGCGTGACACCGGGCCCAGCTGAAAACGGAGTAACAACGAGCCCAGCTGAAATAAGGCGGAACACACTCCCCGGTACGGTGTGATACATCACCAAGGCGTCGGTATAGCTTGGATGAAACTCTGGGTCGGCTTATTTTTGGTCTTTTCTTTTGCGGGGAAGTATGTCAACCAGTTGATATAGAATACAACGTGCAACTTAAAATGGGCGTATTACATGAAGGTAGTTACTAGTAGTTTTCTGTGTGGGTGTTTCTGTTTTTGTCTGTTTAGGTTTTAAATCAAAAAGGCAGAATAAGCAATGTCGAAATCTCGACAGCCACTGTTTTGCCTGAATGATTTTATTCATTGACTTTTAGAGTGGCTGTGTTGAGAAGTGTGACATGAGGCTCGCGTGCCTTGTCGGACTCATGAAACAGTTTGTATAACAATTAAAAAAAATAAAATGTAAAAAACAAAACAAAACACAAGTATGTTTGGTGTTTTGAATCTTCTTATGTTGGTTCTTCTCAAAACGAATTCTGGTTCTGGAAGAGCATAAGGGTTGTGTGGCGGGCAGCGAAGGCCGTTGGGGGTGGGGTAGTAAATAAGGGGGTGGGGTGATCACCTGTTAGTTGTTCAAACATTACCCTCCATTAAATAGATGTGAAATGATACTAATGACCCCCTCACTTCAGTAGTAATGAACTCTCCCGGGACACGAAACCGTACCATCCACAAGGCGCTATCCTTGTTACAATTCTTTGGGAAGATTGTCTTTGTCTGAACTTCCAGAAAGGCCCAAAAGAAGATCAGCGTGTAGAATTCCACACTACTTCTGACCCATGCCACAGTCTCCTAGTGCCTGTTGTTGCGGAATCTTAAACGTGCGCAATCAGGAGTAGACACTACAAGTACCGGCCAGACTAGTTTATCACTGCCAGTGTCATGTGAACTGTTTATCAATCAATCAATATGAGGCTTATATCGCGCGTATTCCGTGGGTACAGTTCTAAGCGCAGGGATTTGTTTTTAATTGTTTTTAATTTTTGTAAAAAAAAATTATGCAATTTATATCGCGCACATATTCAAGGCGCAGGGATTTATTTATGCCGTGTGACATGGAATTTTTTTTACACAATACATCACGCATTCACATCGGCCAGCAGATCGCAGCCATTTTGGCGCATATCCTACTTTTCACGGCCTATTATTCCAAGTCACACGGGTATTTTATTGGGTTGTTCGACTGTTAGCTCATTTCTTCTGTTTCCATGTTCCCCTTTTATTTGTTTTTCTCCTCTTTCTTCCTTTTCGATGTTAAATTTTCAATTTGGCCAAGTTGGTAAGTTTCTGAACCGAAAACCATGCGTTCACTTCTTTAATCTTTCGCCTTTGAACGGGGCAAGATTTATCCTCCAGTGCTCGGGATGAGCTGTCTAATAAATCGGCTAAATGACCCAAGTCACTGCTGTTGTCCTTTTCTGACCGCTGCGTCCGTTCCTGCCCCCTGCCCCAGCCCATCCTCACCAAACACAGATGGGCAAAGGGACACAAATTGGGTCCGATCCTATCGGGGACAAGCGAATTAGAGGGGTCGAGAGACGGGAAGATGAGGAAAGGGTACACTTACACTGATAACTCTTGATGCGGCGACAGTGGAAGTACCTCCCAACAATCTGAGAAAATCAAATCTTAAAAAGGGAGAAATGGAGGTGAATTGAAAGACGTTATGAACGTTAAGAAACTAGGGTCTTAAAAAGGGGGGGGGGGGCGTTTTAAAACTGTGGGCTTTAAAATGGGACTGGTGCCCTGCAGTCCGGACTGACGATCTAACAGCGAACGACAAGAAGAAGAAGAAATGGGACTGGTGTTTTTGAGTCACTTGAGAAAAAGTGACTCTATGTAATCGGTCAGTGTTAGTCTGTCCGGCCGGCCGTCCGGCCGGCCGTCCGTAGACACCACCTTAACGTTGGACTTTTCTCGGAAACTATCAAAGCGATCGGGCTCATATTTTGTTTAGTCGTGACCTCCAATGACCTCTACACTTTAACGATGGTTTCGTTGACCTTTGACCTTTTTCAAGGTCACAGGTCAGCGTCAAAGGAAAAATTAGACATTTTATATCTTTGACAAAGTTCATCGGATGTGATTGAAACTTTGTAGGATTATTCTTTACATCAAAGTATTTACATCTGTAGCCTTTTACGAACGTTATCAGAAAAACAAGGGAGATAACTAGCCTTTTCTGTTCGGCAACACACAACTTAACGTTGGGCTTTTCTCGGAAACTATAAAAGTGACCGGGCTCAAATTTTATGTGAACGTGACTCCCAGTGACCTCTACACTTTGACGTCTGCTTTGGTGACCTTTGACCTTTTTCAAGGTCACAGGTATGTCTTGAAGGAAAAAAATTGAAATATCATATCTCTGAAACTATTCATCGGATTTGATTCAAACTTTATAGGATTATTCTTTACATCAAATTATTTACATCTGTAGCTTTTTACAAACGTTATCGGAAACACAGGGGAGATAACTAGCCTTTCCTGTTCGTCAACACACAACTTAACGTTGCGAAAGTGACTCGATCGAGCGTTTGCTCTTCTTGTATTTTCTCGTTGTTGCTTTCGTACCCCATTTGTTCTGAAAAAGATGTGTAAAGATGTAAACGCGCTTCCTTTGTCTAAGGATTTTATGATTTAAGATATCAGTATGTCTTCAAGGCTTACTAACTCGCTCCCGTGTTTACGATGTGTAGTTTGCCCACAATTGATGTCAAATGCATCATAAGGCCATATAATGAAGATATGTCGCAATGCGCGGACCATATACATGCATTACAGCTTGTTCTAGCCTCTGAAAAAGTGAGGATGTCAACAAAGACGCGGAGTTATTTCCCTTGCGTCAACGTTACCTCTGTTGGCAAATCTATAAATAGGACGATCTAGATCAAAATAAAAATTCAAATATCTCAACATTTAAGGGGTCCTAGACCACAATATCTTGCAGGGAACTTAACTTAGCATGTCTCCAGCTGTGGGTAAAGCAATTAGCGTGAATAGTCATCAGCTTTCTATGCCTTTAATCAGCAACGTAGTTAGAGCTATGTATGGATCTTTATGTTTCATCTGTAACTGTGATAGGTTCTCCTTCCCGCTCCGGCAACGCTCCCCTCCACAGAACAAGAAGAAGCAAAAAAATAGTACATATTTTGTTTATTAAATATAAACAAATCTGGAAATCTTCTTGTCCAACCGAAACAGCCGGTGTAACCAGTCTCCTTGACATACACAGTGTCTTCTTCACACTGTACGTCGACCTCTCGATGATTGCAGAGCGAAAGGCGCAGACGGTCAACAAGTTAATGAGAGGTTGGATACCCCCTCTCCCTGGGTGGATCAGAGGTGAGGGCCTAATTAGTCGGAGGGAGGGACAGATGGTGTGTCCTTCAAAAGAAATTCGTGCTCTCGACGTGAAAGTTTTGAAGATAAATTGTACTTGGGAGGGGGGGGGGGGGGATGAAAAACGCATGCTGTTATCGTAGGATCTAGATATATAACGAAGGTAACGTTTTTGTTTGCGTGGTTGACATGCCATGCAATCACTTTTAGATCAGGGGGGCTTTCTGTTAAGTTATAATTTACTTGTACAAAAATTCACACAGCATAAAACAAAACTAAAAATACACGATTTGGGTCCATTTGTACTTGGTGTCCATCTGACAAGCAAACACGCGCATACAAACACACATTCACATTAACAAGCAAATAGAGAAACAGGAAAAGCATTATTGTATATAAAATTTAACAAAAAAACACACACACTAGGGTTTGACGTTTTTACCTTTCTGAACAGCTTAAATCCTTTGAATGAAGTCATTGTGCTCATTGCCTTTTATCTCACACAGAACTAAAGAATACTTGCACTGTCCAGTCTCCTATCCTTGAATCTTCTGCTCCTATACACCCAGTCTTTTTTTTGTATTGTTCTTTTATTTATATAAATTTTCTCACAAATAGAAGAACGTCACAGCCACAGCACACACAACGCAGTTACAATTTCCTGACATGGGGTTTCACTTATGTTCCGTCGAAATCGTTTCAGTATTTACTATTCTTGAGTCTTATTGTTCCTGGCCTGCTTGGTGTCACTTCAAGAAAACTGAAGCACAGGTGAAGTGCTCTCTCTCAGTCTGTCTCTAACGCCCCAGGCAAAGATGACAAACACTGATCTGAAGGTAGTGTAATTTAGTCACTGTTATCCTCTGCAAGACGGAGGGAATCTACGTCACTGTTGGCACGGCGATGATCCTCTAAGCCTGCTCGGTGCATCCGAACATACTGCAGTGCTATCTATGTCCTGTATCCTATCTGACCAGTGCTATTGGCCTGGGCCAACCAGATCCATACAAAAGTGGACAACCCGTTTGTTAACCGGAGATATCTGTATTGACACGCGCAGCTCCCCGACTTTATGATGACAATCATCTACGATACATCCTGAGCAGCAAAAGACACTAAAGACAGTGACCGCAGAGGTTAACCGATTTCCTGGGTGTGTGATACCTATCGGAGCCTCCCAGAGCACTGGACACACGTTGATGCGAGCACAGTGAAAGTAGAACAGCGGCTCGACTGTGTGAAGAGTGTGCTCAAGGAATCATCGTTGCCCGCAGACCGTCTGGCCAACGCTGGACATTGTCTGATTCAACGGCGCGGTGCTGACCGATTGTAATTGAGCTGAGAGGGAGAGATATCGTTATCTGTCCACCAGCACCACAGTCTCTCTCTCTCTCTCTCTCTCTCTCTCTCTCTCTGTCTGTCTCTCTCTCTCTTTCTCTCTCTCTCGCTCTCTCTCTCGCTCTCTCTCTCTCCCTAACTTTCTCTCCCTCTGTCTGCCTGTCTCTGTCTCTCTCTCTCTGTCTCTCTCTCTCTGTCTCTCTGTCTCTCTCTCTCTCTCTCTCTCTCTCTCTCTCTCTCTCTCTCTCTCTCTCTCTCTCTCTCTGTTTTGCATCGTGTGCACTGGAGACTTATGTTTTTACCGTTGCAAGTTTGCCGCTTCTCAGAACCGATGTTTTTACTTATTTTTAATTGTGTGTGTGTGTATATATATAGATCAAAGAATTAGGATTAGTCACATGTTTTAATTAGTCGCGCCGTCTGCCCCCCTCCCCCCCCTCCTCTCTGTCTCTCTCTCTCTCTCTCTCTCTCTCTCTCTCTCTCTCTCTCTTCTCTCTCTCTCTCTCTCTCTCTCTCTCTCTCTCTCTCTCTCTCTCTCTCTCTCAATCTTCTGTGACATCCACTCCCTCGAATCATGATGTCATTATCTTCCTTCCTTCCTCTATCTCTCCGCTCCAAATTTCGTTTTCTCTCTTGAATTTCTGTGATCCTTTTTCTTCCTCTTTTTAACTTTTCTCAGAGCTCCCCCCCCCCCCCCCCCACTTCATCCCCCGCTCTCCCTCTTTCCTCCCTCCACACCTTCCACTTTGTTCCTCTTCTTGGCATCCTTCTATTCTGTCTTCGACCTATCTTGTTTGTTATCTTCCCCACCCTTCATCCCTCTATTCTCTATGGGTTCAAGTCCTGCGGGAAACATCCACCTGATTCAAGCTTTTCTCCCAAAGGGGACAAAATCCTCACCAAAGACCAGAGCGTCTTTAACAAGATAACTGTTCGTGTGATAGGCTTGTAAGTACTATCAGACACGGCAACGTGGGTTTTCGTTAATCTGGTGCGATGAAACAGCTGGAATCGCGGTGCGGGTCGTCTGGATAAGCGCATAATGTGACTGTGGCCATGTTGTCTTTGCTCATCGATGCCACTACGTATGCTCCGTTTATTTGTTTGTAAGAGCCATGCGGGTGCCGCAGATGTTGGCACTTTACTGCCTACGGGAACTGCTGCGACAGTGGAATGAGAAATAAACAGGACCCTAATTTTACTTTCAGGTACTGATATTGGTTATTATTAACAGCTATTGTGTTTTCAGCGTAGCAATAGGGCCCGATATTTAGACGAGACAAGTATAATGCCGACGAGTCGAAGACGAGTCGCATTATACCGAACTTGTTCGAGTCTAAATATCGGACCCTATTGCTACGATGAAAACACAATAGCGTTTATATAGCTATTCTGACATTAAATTCTGTGTTAACATCATGTTTTTGTCAGCAACAAGTACCAGAATGGTCCATGTCGTTGATTGCAGACGACGGTTCCCTTTCCGCATGAAGCCACGGAAATAACCGAACATTGAAAAACCCACGGACATGTATAACGGAGAAAACTCGATATAACCGGATGTTTAGCATTACGTCAATATGCTAGGAATCATATGACGTCATGACGTATCATGCTTGCCTAACGTAGATTGTATGTTCGAAAGTCTGACTTCTGTTGGAAATTCACGTGGTGAAGACTGCGGTAAATCTGTAGATGATAAGAGAACAAGGATTGTCTCAGAAGAAACGACTAACTGTTTCAGACCGGTAACTTCCTTTCAACATTGCACTACTGTCTATACAATGGACGTTATATGTGACAGGAGAGTTTGCTGATTTTGTGTTAAACATTGGAGAGATCGTCTACTAGAATCAGAGATAGGTCGCTTCAGATTGCAGCTTCTGGAAATTTGCAAGGTTTGTTGCCTGTTAAAGAACTGGATTTTACACGTAATGTATGTCATGTACAGTAAGCAACAATAAAAACACACACAAAGCAAACTGATGGCATCGTCTGTCGACTAGTCACAGAAACAAACCTGGCGAGGTATGCGTGTACTTTATACACGTGGAAGAAACCGGAACCATGCGTCTTTGTTATTGCCAATATGCTTTTGGATATTGGCAAAAATGGCCGACTTCCGTAACATTAATTATGCTTTGATGATCGGAAAAGGGATGTGTGAGACCATCCAATCACAGCCCCCGAATTCCCCCACGTGTCCATCAGATTAGCTATATATAATTATAACTGTGGGTCTTTTCAACAAGTCCTCGTACACTATTCAGTCAGACTTTATTTTTGTGTTTAAAATCTTCGTAGATTTAAAAAAAAATATATATATTATCGAACTTTTTCGTGATGCCAGCATTATTCTGAATGCAGCTTTAAAGCCAGGCGCTGTTTTAATTTACATGCAATTTAACAACGACTGCAAACCAAGGAAAGAGGGAAGAAAACTGGATAGAGAATTAATTAGTTTTATCTTCTCTGACACTTTCATTATTCCTGATTTAGGCCTAATTATTGCTTTGTGCACTTTTTTTTTATCATCCCTAGAAGACTACCCCGTGAAGGGCTAGTTGTAACCTTTCGGTGTCAGGCGGGAGTTTGTGTACCCCGGACCATGCAATGCTCAAGGTGTGTTTATGAGGCCCCCTGCGTGCACCTTCCCGACCCCTGCTGGGCCCCTTATCACTACTTTGGCCTCACCTCCCATCCTTCCCCCACCTCTTGCCCTGGCGTCGTGCTGCTTCCAGATCCCTGAAGCTGAGTTTGTGTGGGTCCTTGATTTCAGAACTAGCCCCTACTCTTCCCTAGCTCTCTAGATCGTAGAGAGGACATTCATTTCAACAGTCTCTGGCTTGGCCTGCGTGTCACTTCACTGGCCCCTCTTCGCGCCTACCCATCATTTCAAATTAGCGAAACTCGTTTGTCTCCCTTCGCTTTCAGGGGCTGTCTCGAGCGCACATGGCCCTTCTTCAACCGTCCAGCAAACGGGGGGTCGATCGAAAAATGGCCTTCGTGACAGATCACTAACGCCTTGCGTGTCTCAACAGAGGCTGTTACTCCAACAGGCACTGGAGGAGTTCTAATGGTCTAGGACTTGGTAAATGACGAGTGAACCTATATTATATCTGCTGTGCGATCAGGTTATCAGGAGGTTACGCTGCACGCTTCTCGAGCGCCGATGTGTCGAATAGTCATAACTCTTGAGCCAGCGCTGAAGAGCGTGTAAACGTGGTACTGAAGATAGTGGAAGAGTCGTTCAAGAACAGTCAAGGCGTCGTAAAGAGAGTCTGCGGCTCTTCTGCGTTGTCTAAAGTCCTAGCAAGATTCAGAAAATTAGTAGTGTGTAACTTGACTCTGGAAGACAGGACTTGATACTTCCCAGCAGCTGACTCTTCAAAACCCAGACAAGATATCTCAAGTGTTTATTATGGATTGATGCTCCTTTGCCAGGCGACGTCCTGTGTTCAGAAAGACATCAATTTGTATTGTGCAGACAGATCAATTTGTGTCACTGCCACCATTGGAAACTGAGGTCTGTCTGAAGACCCAATTAAACGCTTCACGTTTCAGATAACCTTGTGCGGTTGGCGGTCAGTTTGAAGGATGTTTCAGAATCTAAATTTGTTTGGAAGCTCTAGAAGAAACCCGCATTATTTGAGCTTGGGTGTCCAAGTTCTGCCGAATCAGAGAGCATCTAGACAGCACCGAATGTGTGTGTGTACATTTGCTAATAATGGACACTTTGTAGATCTTCTGTTGACAACAGATGGTTGGATTTGTTTAAATGGAGACAACCGCCAGAACATAGGAATCTTCTTCCCACTGTTGACCTTCGATTGAACAAGCAGCTTAGATCCTTTCTCTGTGATTACATCCACTAACGATAGTGCAGCGAGCGAATTACACCTTTCTGTCTCCGTGTTACCCTCAGGTTAGTGATGGACATCACAGGGAAAAGATCCAACCAAAGTAACCGCGGTTCCCTTTTTCATGCACGTTTTTGTTAGCCAGGAGAGACAATCTGCAACTTTGATCTTGCTGATCTGGGAAATTAGGGGAAGCGGAGATGCTGCCATCAATGTTTGACAGAAGGTCGTCTGTTGAGATCGGTGATGGGTCACTTGACGCTGTGCTTGCAGCGCCCCCTTTGATGTGATTGTCTCCCTGGACCTACCGTTGTCATCACTAGTTCTGGTCCCTGACCGATTACTTCCCTTGGGACGTGATCAGTTTTCGGCGACATTTTCGGTTTTGGGAAAATGAGTCCCCTTGGACCCGTTTGTAACGCAACAATGCCACGTTTCCCATTTGATGGGTGGGAGATAGGACACTACGAAGGGTGTGGAAGCTGTATACCGTTCTCAGATCACGAAATGTGTAGATGTGGAAATGATTGTGTGTGTGTGTGTGTGTGAGAGAGAGAGAGAGAGAGAGAGAGAGAGAGAGAGAGAGAGAGAGAGAGAGAGAGAGAGAGAGAGAAATGATATGAGAAAGAAATGCCAATAACAGCTGATATGAGAAAGAAAGGCCAATAACATTTCCTAGTTTCCCTAATGCGATGGAGAGAGAGAGAGAGAGAGAGAGAGAGAGAGAGAGAGAGAGAGAGAGAGAGAGAGAGAGAGAGAGAGAGAGAGAGAGAGAGCTGATATGAGAAAGAAATGCCAATAACAGCTGATATGAGAAAGAAAGGCCAATAACATTCCCTAGTATCCCTAATGCGGTGGGGGGGAGAGAGAGAGAGAGAGAGAGAGAGAGAGAGAGAGAGAGAGAGAGAGAGAGAGAGAGAGAGAGAGAGAGAGAGAGAGAGAGAGAGAGAACAAAGTCTTCATGTGTTTTGAATGTATTGATTGCATTTCTTTCGGATGAGACGAAAAACCGAGGTCCCTTCGTGTACACTACATTGGGGTGTGCACGTTAAAGATCCCACGATTGACAAAAGGGTCTTTCCTGGCAAAATTGTATAGACATAGATAAAAATGTCCACCAAATAGCCGTTTGACTTGGAATAAAGGCCGTGAAAGGTGAATGCTCGCCTAATAGGCTACTGAGCTTTACTGGCCGATGTGAATGCGTTATATATTGTGTGTAAAAAAAAATGTCTGTTTGTCTGTCTGTCTGTAAAAAATTCCATTTCAAACGGCAGAAATTAATATGTAAGCGCCTAGGGCTATATCTAGATTAGGCGCATAAAAATGATCACAATAATAATAATAATAATAATAATAATAATAATAATAATTTCAAGCCAGGAAATATTCATAGTGTACGTGGTTCAAATAAAGTCTTTTTGCTTTACATATAAAATAATATTTTGCTCTTCTACTTGCGATAGCTTGTTTTTGAAATCATGCTTTTTAAAATGTCCAAAATTAGTATGTCGTAGTTGGTGGTAATTAATTTAGTTGTGTAAACGACGGCGCAACTGTATGGTTGTTTTTTTGGAGGGAGAGGAGTACTTTGGGCCTTGGTTTTCTCTCAGCGTGCTAAGCAAAGGCATTTACAGTGCCAGTAGGGAAGGCTTTACCAGTATCAACGTACGCGTGTCGAGAAGCCAAGAAAAGTAGCCCAGTCGGAAAATACGGTTAAACGAAGCTTTCAGATCGTGACAATTATACCACAAACATGTTAAATCTACAGAGAGTTTGTGTGGTTGAGCGAAAGAAAGAGAACAAGGCGAAATGAAACCTCTGGCTCTGTATTGAGACTTCAAGTGAAGGACGGATTGTACCTTTGTGAGTAAGGCGTGTAGCATTGTGGGGAGTACAAACACGACGGTATCGCGCCGTAAAACCATTTCCTTTGACCACAGAGTTAGCAAGAGACTGTCCCTCCGCCCCTCCTTCGTGTCACGAGGAGAGTGGACAAAGACACGACAGCTCTCCGGACAATGGTCACACTCACTTGTTGCCTTTTGGCTGGAGGCAGAACTTGACCGTTGCGTGTGGTGTGTCTGAGGTGTCAGTCAGCTGGCGTGACCGCCTCCCACAAATCAGCTCCGCCCCTTTCTCGTTGGAGAGGGTTTTTTGGCCTGAGGGTCTAGCTAATGGTCAAGGTGTAATGGTTCTTAGTGGGTTAATAATGTCTATGCTTACCTTTGAGCGTGAAAACCTATATGTTATTCAAACTTAATCAAACCAAAAAGAGACACACGAATTGGCCATGGTGACTTTGATTGTGAACTGATTTTGGGCCGTCGACTAGATTTTGAAATTCACGGCAGCAGTCTCTGGTCATTTACAAAAAAAGAATGCATTGATAACACTTAAGAACGCAGTTAAGAGATTCCACCATCCATACACAACACTTTGTTCCCCAACCCAAGAAAGGGAACGAGAGAGAGAGCGATAGACCGCGCATCTCGAACTTGAAGATGATCTGATCACAAAAAGTCCACTGCCCTTGATAAATCAGGTCAGCAAGCCTTCTGTCCACGTTCAAAAGTTAATTGCAGTCTTGGCATCCAATGATGGACACTCCAGCCCTACCACACACCATCCCCCCTTTCCGTCTTGTCAGAAGTTATAGTCCTTCATTCAGTCAACTGGAAATCCTTGTTATTAAAACAGGAAAACCGGCACGGTTGGCCTAGTGGTAAGGCGTCCGGCCCGTGATCGGGAGGTCGTGGGTTAAAAATTGGCAATCTGGCTGCTCCGCCTGGCGTCTGGCATTGTGGGGTTAGTGCAAGGACTGGTTGGTCCGGTGTCAGAATAATGTGACTAAGGTGAGACATGAAGCCTGTGCTGCGACTTCTGTCTTGTGTGTGGCGCACGTTATATGTCAAAGCAGGACCGCCCTGATATGGCCCTTCGTGGTCGGCTGGGCGTTAAGCAAACAAACAAACAAACAAAACAGGAAAACTGAAGAAAAAACCACCCACTGTAAAACGTTAGAACGCGTGCGAGTTTTCAATAACGGCGTGTGTCGGACCTCCTTTTGGTAGCAATTAACGGATTAAAATTTGACCTCGCTTTTGGTGGCAGTTAAACGGATTAAAATTTGACCTCGCTTTTGGTGGCAGTTAAACGGATTAAAATTTGACCTCACTTTTGCTTTCATTTAACGGAAGAAGATGGAGATGGCATTTCAGTTAATCATTGTCTTCGTCACTGTCCAGGACAGATACCCCTTGCTTCTGTTTTTACTCTGTGATCTTCTGTTCACTTTAGGACGGAACGTTAATCCACAGGTGCTCGGTTTCAGAGCTCGGTGACCCTTATTTGTCCGGAGGATTTAAGTGCATTCTTCTCTGTGGCCACGTTGTTATTTCTTGGTGCCATTTCAATTATTTTCAGGCAAATGTCACACAAGTGTAATCATTTGTGTGTGTGTGTGTGCGCGCGTGTGTGTGTGTTGTTGTTATTTGCTTGTTGGTGGTGGTTGTGTTTTTTTGTTTTTTGGTTTTTTTGTGTGAAGAGGATTGTCTCTGAATGTACCTCCATTCTGAAGATTATTTCCTTTCAAGGCCTGATGTTTCAGTTTTGTGGAGGTCTAAAAGAGGAGGACTCCATTGTTTAACGTTTAGAACGTGGCCCCTGAGACAGAGCTGCGGTCAAGTAAACATTACGTTTATCCTCGCGCACCTGAGTTGGTATGTCGGTCGATAGGGCACAAACTCTCTTCGTTTGAAAAGAGACCGTGGCTTAGAAAACGGTGATAATGCACTATCATTCACTTGCCCTTTTCTTTCCCTCCCTTTCTTCTTTTAGCGTATCATCAACTCATGTCCCTAAAAGGAAAATTTCCTGTGAAGACGTTAAGGACCCCCTTTTATTTATTTTTGTTTTGTTTTTATCATTCACATCCTAGCTCCATTCTGAACTCAGGTCAAAAATGAGTTACTTCCCTTCGGGTCTCATTCTATCCCTGACAGGATGCCTTTGTTTTCCTTCTCTGGAGAGGAAATCGATTTTTTACATAATAGATCTTTTCGTAATGTGTTATGGATATATATGCAAATTCGCGATAGGTGATAATGATTTTTCATGGTGTTGTGTAATTTTTAAATTACAAAGAAATTGATATGTAAGAGCTATCTTTCGCGGATGTATTTACTGTGCAAACAACTCTAAAGTGTCACGTGATAATCAACTTTGGCTTCGGCGCGCGCCGGAGCAGACGATTTTTTTTCTGCAACCAGTTGAGAGTGATGCAACCATAATTATATCACGGTCTCCTTCCGACAGCAGTCTCAAAATTTCGACTTGTTTTTACCTTAGAACGATGTCTTTATCATAACTGTGAAGAACGGAGATCACTGTCGAAGTCGGCCAATCTGCAATCATTTTCGTTTCGCGAACACTGCTCAGTCTCAAATTTAGATCAGTGCTCGCGAAAAACATATGGGAGATAACTCTGTATTCTTGTTTTGATAGATTCGCGCAATAATTCAGCATGCTGTCAGAAAGAAACTGGCGATAGACGCGGACCGATGATTATCAGAATGATCCTAGATCACGAGTAAGCATTTGCCGACTACATGTAGTAGAATTATTTTGAAAAATGTGGGAAAACAATCTTAAATCAAATCGAAAAATGAAAAGAACATTTAGATTGTGAACAAAACTAATACTCGCAAAGGCTCGTTTGTTGGAAAGGTAAGCGTTCGCTCCGCTTCAATTTTAAGTCCTTACTTTTTTTTTTCTTATTACCATATCATGATTGAGTTGAACAAAATCTTGTTTAAAGCAAAAGAGACTCAGGATATTTTTGAAAATAAACGGAATACTGTAAATTAAAACAGAAAGTTTTATAATGGCGAAATGATATCATCTTAAAGGACAAAATCAAAGAAAAAACAAACAAATAAATGTTTCTTACTGCATGATTGAAGTCCGGAAATCATCAGCTAGCATCCAGGGTATCACACACAAAAAACCCACTGTGAACAATTAATTCCGCGCGCTACACACATCACAAGGAGCGCTCGTGCATATCCACACGGGTCAGTATACTTCTCTTCGTGCTTGTGCATGCCTTGGCGAGTGACACTGCGAAGGGGACAGACGGTTACAGCTAGATGTCCAACGATACCCCCCCCCCCCCCAATGCGCCTTAACCCCCCCCCCCACACACTAATCCTAATGCCTATCAACCCCACCCCCCCACCCCCCCCAATGCGCCTTAACCCCCCCCCACTAATCCTAATGCCTATCAACCCCCCTCCCCCCCCTTACCTCTCCCTCCCGCTAATCCTAATGTCTGTCTACCACCACCCCCCCTTTTCCCCCGCCATCTTATCAATGCCTTTCACACGGTCACACACAGCCTCCTTCCCCATTCCCAATCGATCACTTTTCTCAACCTCGCTTCTCTTTACATCCCTGTAGTAAGCAACTTTGCACGCAGCCTTTTAGATAGATATATTTCTACGCTACCCCAGGAAAGGCGGACAGATAGCATCGGCAGCAAAGGAGACAACATAGGGTAAAGGGAGATAAATCTGTGTCTGACCATCAGCGAATTTCACGGTGTGAACGGCCGTTACTCGGGTGGGCGTTGCAGGTATTCGTGTGTCCCCCAGGGAATTAGCGCTCGCAACTACCACTATCATCTGTGGCTGGGTAGCCAGTTCCACACCAAGGGTTTTAGGGGTCGCAGGTTAAGTACACAGTGCGAGTTGTAAATAGTGGTCAGAGCCAGCGGGTGTTTTTTTTAAATTTACATCTCACCTGCTCGACAAACACACCTTGGGTTCTGGTCACGGTGATTGCGATTAAGAGGTCACCGTAACATTTATTGCTTGTTATGGCCCTAGAACAAAAAACGAATCAGTGGTCACTGTAACACTACTCCATGTTTATAACCAAATGAAGAGAGAAATAAATAATTGTCAATACAATTTAGTAGAGAGAGAGAGAGGGAGGGGGAGGGGGAGGTAAAGCGAGTGCAGTTTAGAGCGATGAATAAGACAGCATTGTTTGCTGAATCCTGCGTTTAAGCTCTCTCTATCTCATATTCTCTCTCTCCCTCTCTCTATCTCCCCCCGTCCATCCCCATTTTCCAGTTTAAACCATTTCTAGCTAAGGTCCTACAACATTAAAAAGGGGGGGGGGGACGGGCGGGGGGTAAAAAAAAAGGGTTCAGTTTCAGAATCATGTACGCATACAAAACACAGGACAAGCGACGCAACAAAAGTGTCACGAGAAAACACAGAACACCTGTTGCTTCCCTTTGACCGCAACGCGCAGGTAGCCATGCAGCGCTTCACCTAAGATTATAAACACACCTGCCGCACTTGGCCAGTCCGTTGCTAAGCAACAAAAGGGAGGGACATTTAAGTCGTCAGCGATAAACCCCTTGTCAATAACTTACTTCATATTTTGGGGTACCCACAACCGTTGAGATATCCCGTGTTTGCTGACGAAACCTACTCGAAACCTCAAGAGTTTGAGAGCTAGCTCTGGAGTGCTGCTGATGTGAGAAACAATTATGCGTGCCGTATACTACTGAGAGAGGTACAGCCGTGTGTAAGGTTCTACTAGTGGGGCCGGGGATTTGATGGCTTTTGTTTCCGGTGTGAAGTTTGACCAAACTGGTTCATTAAACCTAACCCGAAACGAAGGGTTGACTGTTTGCGTGTCAAGTTTATTCTGTGCGTAGTTTTCCATGTCGTGATGCAAAGTTGGGACCCAGGGGCGCATCCGTGGTTTTCTGCATCAATTCTGATCATGAACTGTACAAGTTATGATCCTGCTCACTATTGTATCATTCGCTGTTGTGGTTCTCGGCGCAACACCCCCCCCCCCCCCCTGCCGTACTCTCTGCACACACACACACACACCGGCAGAGGCGACGCGACAAAAATGTCGCGAGAAAACACAGAACATCAGTTGCTTCCCTTTGACCGCAACATGTCATGCATCACGCAGTCTCTCTCACTCTCTCTCTCTCTCTCTCTCTCTCTCTCTCTCTCTCTCTCTCTCTCTCTGTATCTCGCTTGCTCTGCTTTTCTCTTTCTGTCTCTCGCACTCTCTTTGTCTCTCTCTATCTCTTTCTTTCTTTCTGTCTCCAAGGGAACCTAAACACAGCTAGCGCCACTAGTAGAGGAACCCTGAAAGCTAAGCTATAAAACAATTGAGTTCATGCCTTGACCCGACGCCGTTCCTTCAAAGGTGCATCAAACACTTTTGATGAGAATCACAGGTTGATCGTTGTGCTTGGAGCCAAATCCCCCAGATATTTTATGATCCCTGTCTCAGCCCTCGACCCACATTATTCCTACTTCCGACGTATTCGTCCGTGGTAGAAGACAGTCATTTGTTACGGGCATTTCCCGCTATCGCGCGTTACGTGAGCCTTCAAAAGGCGATCGCTGCCATATTTAGTCTGATTGGCTGAGCAGCGCGGTTGTCTGGGTTGTATGCATATTAAGGTGTCTGGACCGAGTCCAGGCGCTTGACCTTAGAGAGAGTCAATCAGCTGTGGTCATTATTGTAATGCGATTGTTTAATTAAAACGGTGCCTTGTCTTGCGTGTAACTCAAAGGGTTTTAATGCGATAGTCAAAAACGGTGCCTTGTCTTGTCTTGCCTTTGAAAGGCCGCGTCGTGCGGCTTAAAGGCACAGTAAGCCTCCCGTAAAGCATCACAGATCAGGCATGAAAACTGAAAAAAAAAAAAATACTGAAAACAAAATTCGAAGGCGCGTAGCGCCAAGTTTCGCAGGCGCGTAGCGCCAAGTTTCGCAGGCGCGAAGCGCCAAGACTTCTAGGGGGGTCCGGGGGCATGCCCCCCCGGAAATTTTTTTGTTCAAGGGTGCAATTTGGTGCAATCTGGGGCTATCTGAGCCTTAAAATTGGATTCAAACATGGCCCCAAAACTATTTTACTATAACAATGACTAGGAAAAAAAAAAAAAAAAAAAAAAAAAAAAAAAATAATAAAAAAAAAAAAAAAAAAAAAAAGGAAAAATACTGAAAATAAAACAAAATACGGTTTATTTTTTTCAAAAATACGGAAAATACGGAAAATACGGAGAATTTTCATGCCTGACAGATACTGTCAGGCGTTTACACACAGTAGGCCTACAAACACCCTTCCATTTGAACGCTCACCAAACGGGAACATCCTAGGTGCCCTATGTAAAGAGCGAGCAATTTTCAAAGAATTAATTTTGCGGAGAGAGTGTCAGAGACAATCGGACCGTGGTGCGTTTTGGCGCTAGACCTAACTTTTAAAATCTCAATAATAAATTGACAGCTTGTTACACAAACATTCTTAAATCATAAAAGAATTCTTTTTTCATCAAGACAAGATCAGTACAATTCGAAGTTTTGAAAGTTTGAAAAAAAAGCCCGGAAGCAGGGCCACGCAAGGTCGTGGTTCTCGTAACAGACGACGGTTTATACCTTTCGCCAGTTCCTCTGAACAGTCAAAAGCCATCGCTAGAGTTCTTGTGAACCACAGCCGTTTGTTTCGTGCATAGTCAGAGGTACTTAATAAGGTGCTATTGCTCATAAGCTCACAGCGAGTCGCATTCAAATTACCAACTGACGACTACATTGTGAAAAAGGGAAACTTGAGCACACAGAGACTGTGAGTTTAATATATAATCAATTAAGACTGAATAAAAATCATTACAATCGATAGTTACCAGTGAGAAGTTATATCGGAACACTCTTGTTGTGTTGTTTTTGTTGTTGTAAAATGTAAGATTTGAAACTGTGACGTTAACAATTACGTCAAATTGGTGCGTTTTGGTCGAGTGGGATGTTCCAGCCCGCCGAGGTTATCAAAAGTGTTTTTGCTTTTTGTAATTCGGTTAGTTTGGTGCGTTATACAATGCATCTGCATTTTCGATACTAAGCATTGATCATTTTAAAACGCAAGGATCATCATAGGCCATCATGACTTGTATCATTTTACATCGCATTCTAAGAAAGAGCAGAATTCTCACTATGCGCGCGGTACATTTCTAGAATCGCGTAGCGCAAAGTTGGAATTCCTACAATGGCGGCCATTGTTGGAATTCCAACAAAGCGCAGGTCATTTCCTGAAAAGCGCCGATGACGAGATGGGTCGCAACAGGTCCCGTCAACATTTATCTCCCTTTAAAGGAAAATGGCGGAGAAACGGATAATCAGGTAATCACTTGCAGTGCAAGGTTTCACCGCTACTCTGTGATTACCCTCTTCGCCGTGCAGACGACACTTTGTTACCCCTCTTAACCTTTTGTTACTGGTTCTCTCACCCACTCATTTTCTCATCAAGAAGAGGAGGCCATCTTGAGATAAAGTTGTTACTGAAGAATGATGGTGCATTTTTTTCTGGAGGGTGAAGAAGGGAAGGGAATCAGTGTAGGTGAAAAATGTGGAAACTTAAAAGCATTGTTGTTGATTTGACATTGTTTCGGTTGGGTTTAATCTTTGAATTGCTCGATTAGTGAGAATTGGTTGGGGCGGAACGGATGCTGCTGCGTTCAAGCTCCTATTTACAGGAAATACCACCAAAAAACGTCCTTGCATTACATGTCCTTTTACCGTCGGCTTGTTCACAATCACAATGTCGCCTAATTCCACTTTCGAAGGCTGTTTTTTTAAATTTTATTAAAAGACCTTACAATTTAGGAACACGTCTGTTTCAATATGAGTTTGTTCGTCTTTACAGCTCAGCTGATTTTGTCACAAAGACCTCAAGTTCTTAGCTTAGGTTCTTCTCAGCTTAGTCGAGGCATTATTTCAAGCCAACAAGAATAACATCTGGTAAGATATCCGTTCTATAGAATTTGATTTTTGAACTTTGTTGTGGATGTGACCGGATGTTCGGATTAGGCGAATACCAAGGGAAGAACAGTCACTGACACTCACTCGAATGCCAGTAAATGCGAATACCTTCTTTCAGAGGATTGCAAATGTCGAACAAAACATTTGCCGTCCATGAAGTTTTGTCCTGTGGGATTGAAAAACCAGACTGAATTTCTCGCAAGAGCTAGGTTAAATCTGTGTAACTGCGGGTTTAGTGGGGACTGGGGATCCTTGCAAGGGGAAAGGTGGTCTTGGGTGACCCAGACGGTATCGGTGTGGTCAGTTGTGGGACTAGATACAGTTGCTGAGTAGTACACACTGGTGAAATCGAGCAAGAAAATAGAACATGCGGGTTTTATTTGAATGATTTTTTTTTTGGTTTGAAGGGTCTCCTGCGCTTAAATATATGTGTTGATAATAGTGGAGGGGGGGAGAGTGAGAGAGAGGGAGAGAGGGAGGGAGAGGGGGGAGAGAGGGGGGAGAGAGAGAGGGAGAGAGAGAGAGGGAGAGAGAGGGGAGAGAGGGGGAGAGAGAGAGAAAGGGGGTGAGAGAGAGAGGGGGGAGAGAGGGGGGGGGAGAGAGGAGAGAGAGACAGAGGGATTGAGAGAGGGGGAGACAGAGAGAGCACTTAGTCGTGAGTTTGACACAAGAACTCCACAGCGTGTACCGAACCAACAGCCTTTACAACTGGACGCAACGAGTCATTCTACCATGCCCCTCAAACGCAGACACAATGCAAAAACCAACAGTCAGTTTCACGGCCCTCAGCCCCACTATCTCCAACCCCGACCAGCTGTCAATGGTGTCACAAAGTCCCCCACACCTCGTCAATCTGCACACACCCCATGAACCCGTATAGACCCCCCTCAAGGGGTAGACCTACTCCTTTTCTCCTGTCCCAGACTTAAAGAAGCAAGACGCAAGATATATTGACTCGTCTGGTCGTTAGGAGAAAAACTCAAGTTGCATTGACTCGTCTGGGTGTGGGTTGTAAATCAGGAATGAAACACTCGCGGGTTTTGTGTCTGCGGTCCCAAAACGGCTTTTGTTTACTGTACTAAGCTGTGTGGATGAGCCCGCTGAGTGGGTGCTAAGTAGGCCAGCAGTGTATGGCGATAATGTCGACCCGCTAAAAAGATGAGCAGGGAGGTGTCTGGTCGGCTGGCAGAAGAGCGTCTCGATAGTCTGGACCACTTAGCTATACTCTGTCCCATGCTGATCGGCTGATCCACAGTGATTTGATCATAATAAACGCTTTGCGCTGTACATACCGCGAATATTTATTCCTCCAAATGTGTTATGGTATCTTTACTTTTGTTTGTATTTTTTGTTTGTATTTGATTTTTTTCGTTTGTTTCTGACTTTTCGTCTCGGTTTTGGCCTGGTTTGTGAATGAGAGACTTTGAATCCTGTAAACTTATAAGCGGCTTGCTTTTGTGCGAAAGTCACAGAACCGATCAGTTTGAATTAATCTAATCAGGCGTGTCGGAAGTGTACAGCGCAGGTGGCGCAAACGAAGTTTTTAGTTCGTTCGCGTTATGAATGGTACCGTACCGCAACAAGTACACGAAACTGAAAGCGAATATCACAGGTATCACAGGAAAGTTATTAGCAAAATCATTTTAGGGGGGTCAATCGGTGCGTGAAGAAAAAAAAATAGAAACTGAAAGCGAAAACGCGCCTGGATTATGGGAATATGAACAGAGAAGGCTTTGTAAAGTAGATATCTTCTACAAAAAGAGGAATCATTCCGATGTTCGGCAACATACCATCAAGATGCAGCCATCAACAACTTCTCTCCCAGCTAACGGTCAACAACGGAACTTTTGTGTTAATCACCTTCATAAAAGCCTCGTCATTTGTCACAGCTTATAAAACTGCCAATCGGAGGTTTACAGCGAGCAAAACGCGTTCACTGACCTCAACGACGTTTCAAGGGGCTAAACGTTAGCAATGCACAGTAGAGGGAAAAGGAAGGGAGGGCTATATAGGGTTGCACCTGCTGGTTTAATTTTGTCACACCTCATTCGCTGGGACCCTGGCTTTTGCCTCTGCTCCCATGATTGTGTCAAGTTACGGTAAACTGACGCAGTTGCGAAACTCCCTAAGTGTACAAAGTCGAGTGAACAAATAGAGATTATTGTTGCGGTAAAGTTTGGGGCAGGCCAAAGACTCACGCAGTACTGTTCTGACAACGTTTCGGTCAAGAAGTGACCGTAGCACTCAGGGAGCCGGGTTGATGACAAAACTTTTACAATACATGTACAGTTCAGTACTCACAAACAATGTTTTGGACTTTTCATGACAATAGCACCAGGGACCACAGTTGCAATACTACACGTACAGTAACATAGCAATGTTTCGGACAATTTGTGAGCATAGCACTCAGGGAGGCGGGTTGACCACTGTTACAATACCACATAACAATGTTTTGGACCCTCCATAACTATAGCGCCGAGGGAGGTGTGTCGGTTTTGAAGTCAGTTTTACACCTTTACGATAAAGCCATTATAGGGCAGGGGTGGGAATTTTCCGCGGATTTTTCGCGGACACAACTTACGAATTCCGCTGGAGTAATCTATTTTTCCGCGTTCCATTTCATCAAAGTATCTATAACTTGTTGACTGAATGATATGGAGAGAAGTGAAGATGGAACAGAACACTGGAGGCTTGAGAGTTAAATTGTGCTGACTGAAAACTCCTAAAAACTAAGTCATTTTGAGTTTTAATGCATTGAATCATACTATTGCCAGTATTGGATTATGTATACAAGGTTCATTACGTACGTATGCACCATTACAATGTTACCATTGTTTTGTGAAAGTGTGTTTTTTGCTTGGTTGGGTGGTTTTTTTTTTTTTTGGGGGGGGGGGGGGGGAGAATGTCTTTTTTACCTGATCCAAACGAGTTAAATTTTAGTCTCAGAATGCACCAGATTGCACAGATTTTAATGTACCATTTAAACAAAAGTTACTGAATTCATCACAACTGGGGAACAAATCAAATGTTACATGAGAAATAGTTTCGCAAGTTACAGGAAGAAATGAGGAAGGAAAAGGTACAATTAAGTTCTAGAATATCAGATCGTTAGCATGTCAGGTTTGTTTCCTTGCAGATCTATACCTAATTTAGAAAGGAAAACACACACACACACACACACACACACACACACACACACACACACACACACACACACACACACGTACACAATGTAATCCTGGTTCTAACAGGTAACTGGCTTGCCCAGAAAAAAGGTTTATTTTTTGGCATTACATGTTGTGAATCCACTCGGAACCAGTCTTTAAGCACTCGAGAGAATAACTCCCAACAAAATGAACAAACGACGTCCATCCTCACATGGTTAAGATAGATAAAAAGAAAAGGTCAGTCAATATTCTTCAATACTTTGAACAAAGCCAGCATCTGAAGCTAGCCCTAAGCTCTACGCGAGTGGACACCACTGTGCCCTCTCTAGGGTTTACGCAACAGTGGAAATGAGGAGCCGAACGTTGCCCACAGCATTCATTATGCTCATTACGGCCACCTTTGAAGTGGGCGGGATATGGGGTCAGAGGCGGATAACCTCCGCTTCTTCTTTGATCGCGCGACACACTATGACCATTCATCGAACCGCGGAGAAGGCTGCTTGCAATTTGGAAGAGAACTATTGGCTTTAGACGGTGGCTTATTTTTACCCCCCGCGGGTTTGGGGGAGTCCCATATTGGTTGGGACACCTCCCGCGGGTTAGGGGGAGTCCCATATTGGTTGGGACACCTCCCGCGGGTTAGGGGGAGTCCCATATTGGTTGGGACGAGAAAGAATTTACCCGATGCTCCCCAGCATGTCGTAAGAGGCGACTAACGGATTATGTTTCTTATTTTACCCTTGTTAAGTGTTTCTTGTATAGAATATATAGTCAATTTTTGTAAAGATTTTAGTCAAGCAGTATGTAAGAAATGTTAAGTCCTTTGTACTGGAAACTTGCATTCTCCCAGTAAGGTAATATTATATTGTACTACGTTGCAAGCCCCTGGAGCAAATTTTTGATTAGTGCTTTTGTGAACAAGAAACAATTGACAAGTGGCTCTATCCCATCTTCCCCCTTCCCCCGTCGCGATATAACCTTCGTGGTTGAAAACGACGTAAAACACCAAATAAAGAAAAAAGACTTATTTTTATTTATTTATATATCGTGGTCCCCGGCTAGTGTACTTGGGTACAGTTAAATTCCCTTCTACCCCCCCCCCCCCCCATATATATATTTGTGTTGTTGTGTTGTGATTTTGTTTGCTTGCTGTGAGTTTTGGACAGAGCCTTGGAATCTTGTGTAAGAATCACAACAAGTTAAACTTATAAAACGTGTTTTCATAAACTCCCCTGCTCCCATGGGGTCGCCTTCACGCGGCGGTAGCGTTTAAACAGAGCTACCCCACCCCTTTACTTCTCTTCTTTTGTCTTATTTCTGCCTTACCAGTCCTTTCACCTATATTTCCTTCCAAGAAAACTCTCCCTACTATTCCCTGCAGTTTTCCAATTCTTTTCTTGTTGTCTTATTTCTACCTGACTGGATCCATCACCTTTATTTTACTTACCAAAAGTCTTCTTTTCCACATCCTTATTTCTCTGCACCCCGCATGTCGTAAGAGGCGACTAACGGATTCTGTTTCTCCTTTTACCCTTGTTAAGTGGTTCTTGTATAGAATATAGTCAATGTTTGTAAAGATTTTAGTCAAGCAGTATGTAAGAAATGTTTAGTCCTTTGTACTGGAAACTTGCATTCTCCCAGTAAGGTCATATATTGTACTACGTTGCAAGCCCCATGGAGCAATTTTTTGATTAGTGCTTTTGTGAACAAGAAACACTTAACAAGTGGCTCTATCCCATCTCCCCCCTTTCCCCTATCCCATCTCCCCCCTTTCCCTCGTCGCGATATAACCTTCGTGGTTGAAAACGACGTTAAACACCAAATAAAGAAAGAAAGAAAGATAAACTCCCCTTGGTCGAGAACACTTGGTTGGGTGTCGATGAAACGTATATGGTACCTTTTAATTGTGTTCGTGTTTTTGGTTTATTGTGATAGCTGGTACGAAAGAAACCACACACAAATATGCACATTTAGAAAATGATTATAAAACTATCAATAAAACAGTATGTTCCGATGGCAATTAGGCAACACCAGAGCGCAGATTATGGCGCTGGTTAGTAATTAGTTATAGTATACATTCCAATAGTAATTAGGCAACATCAGAGCGCAGGGAACTAATTAGTAATTCAGTATGGGGGGTTGGAACGCCCTAGGAGCAGCAGTGAGACTAAGAGCGAGAGAAGCCATACAGAATTGTGATAATGGACACGAGCCACTAAATTGTATACTGTGTACGACTACGAGTCACGATCGAAAGACACATTAAAGTGTCAGTCTGACACCGTCACCTGTGCTGCAGTGATGTCGCCAAAGCAGCTGGGCTCCGCTGAGGTTTCCACCAAGCACTTTGAAAGGAATTTGAACTATTCTTCAAAACTGGGACAGTTCTTACAATTTGCGTTATGAATAGATCGTGGTGAAATTGTCCGATAGGAGTCATGTTCATTTATGACTATGCAGATGGAGTTATTGTCTATGAAGCAGAGAGAGAGAGAGAGAGAGAGAGAGAGAGAGAGAGAGAGAGAGAGAGAGAGAGAGAGAGAGAGAGAGAGAGAGAAAGAGAGAGAGAGAGAGAGAGAGAGAGAGAGAGAGATCTTCACTGCTGACACAAAGTTTTTACAATCACAGCTTTACAATCAGTGCCGAGTTACGTTCACATTTTCGGTTTTGGGAAAATGAGTCCCCTTGGACCCGTTTGTAACGCAACAATGCCACGTTTCCCATTTGATGGGTGGGAGATAGGATACTACGACGGGTGTGGAAGCTGTATACCGTTCTCAGATCACGAAATGTGTAGACGTGGAAATGATTGTGTGTGTGTGTGTGTGTGTGTGTGTGAAAGAGAGAGAGAGAGAGAGAGAGAGAGAGAGAGAGAGAAGAGAGAGAGAGAGGGGAGAGAGAGGAGAGCGAGAGAGAGAGGGGGAGAGAGAGAGGAGAGAGAGAGAGAGAGAGGGGAAGGAGAGAGAGAGTGAGAGAGAGAAAGATAGAGAGAGAGAGAGATAGAGGAGAGAGAGAGAGAGAGAGAGAGAGAGAGAGAGAGAGAGAGAGAGATCTTCACTGCTGACACAAAGTTTTTATCACAGCTTTACCATCAGTGCCGAGTTACGTTCACATTTTCGGTTTTGGGAAAATGAGTCCCCTTGGACCCGTTTGTAACGCAACAATGCCACGTTTCCCATTTGATGGGTGGGAGATAGGATACTACGACGGGTGTGGAAGCGAAGCTGTATACCGTTCTCAGATCACGAAATGTGTAGACGTGGAAATGATTGTGTGTGTGTGTGTGTGTGTGTGAAAGAGAGAGAGAGAGAGAGAGAGAGAGAGAGAGAGAGAGAGAGAGAGAGAGAGAGAGAGAGAGAGAGAGAGAGCCTGCAAACTAAGTCGGAGAGAGAAAGCGAGATATATGTGAACACACTGTGACACGCCCCCCCCCCCACACACACACACACGCACCGCGCACACACAACACACACACACACACTTACCCGAGTCAGTGCTGGAGGGAGAGGCGGTGAAGGAGACAGGGGAGGAGGAGGAACAGGGGCTGATGACTATGGTGTAGTTCTGCAGAATCATCGCAACGGTTCTGATGACGTCACACAACAAGAAACGACACTCAATATAATATCCTTGAATATGATGATATCAAGTACACATTTGGAAACCAAATCACTGGTACTCGTAGGTCTGTTGCAAACTTCACAGTTTGAATCTCCTGTCACAAAACAGTTCGAAGTATAAGTCCATGAACACTGGTAATGCCTGAAAATCCACGATGATTCTGGGCCACATGATTTGTCCTACCGTCCAGGCTGGATAACGTCTCATAAAGTCATCAAGCACTTAAAGCCGTGGGAACATGCCGATGTGTTCACTGCTAAACGGGTTCGAATCCTCACAGTTAGTCTCTTTAATGACGAGGCGCTTTGGGGCGCGGTTGCAAAAACACAGTGTTTTATGGGTGTCAGTTTTTAAAACAGCACTTTGTCCCAATCGATAAGTTGTTTTTCTTGTCTTTCAAACTAAGTGCGGGTGTCGCGGGTACGAGCGTGCCTGGGGGAGAAAAAAACCATCCACTGAAATGTGCAGGTCTTTGGGGGCTTTGTCAGGTTGCGTGCGGAAAACCATCCCTCTCTTTGCTCGACAGAAAACAGTTGGCAAACGCAGGTAAACACACTCCGCAGCTGAGGCGAAATAACACAAGGTTGTATTTTGTCCCTTCCACCGTTGGGTCATACAGTCACTGAATCAGAACGGGAGTCATGGTCCGATGACGCTGTCCTCAGAGTTTGCACCAGTTGACGATGTTTTTTTTTATGAGAGATACGTTTAACGGAGTGTGACTGAGAAGATGGATGTGACACCGAAACGAGTCATCCAAGCAGAAGCGAGTCACTCGAGCAGAACTGGCAGAAAAAGACACAGTGTCGCAGCGGCCAGACTTCAAGAGCAGGGTCACTAGACACGCCACGGAATCTTGTCGTTGTAGGTAGAGTCACACAATTAAACGATATCAAGTAGAAATTGTCACAAATTTGCTATCTGATCTTCGCTGCAGAAAGGTATGTCACAGTTTCTCTCTTCAGATATATCCAATATATTCCACTGAGTGAGACAGTTTGACAAGACTTAGTATGAGTATTCCCGGCACTGTGTGAGACGGTTAGACGTGGCACGCTTCTGGCACACTTCTGCGTCGCTGTAGACAGGACTGTCGCGATCGCTCCTGACAGTCCACCTTTCTTCACACTCTCTCACACACACACATACACATTCAGCTGTACGTGACCAGCATCAGGTGGAACTAAACCACCCAATCACTCTACCTCCGTTCATAAACTAGAACCCTTCTGTCAGCGAAGGTTTGGGTGGTGGTGTTGGGGGGGGGGGGGGGGGTAGGCCCCTATAACCCCTCCGTCCTCTATTTCTTTTCACGCTACCAACCATCAGATAGAAGGGAAAGGGGGTTAAGGAGGGGGGGGGGGGGGTGGAGGGTAAGAGTGGGTTTCGCTTTGACGGCCAGTCGCTCTCTCTTTGTTCAAACCATTCTGAAAAGAGAGGGAGAACCTCCGCTGCGATTTGATTGGTTTGTTGCTGCCGGAGGTTGTAGCTGATTGGTTGAGAGCGTCCCATTTTATCTTGGGTGTTTGTAGTGAGCAGGGGACGGCTTGTTTCGCGCGGCGCGAAGTGACATTGGGATCCGCGATGACGCATGGGTACCGCTGCTAGATAAAGAAAGCGCGTGACGATTTTCAGTGTTTCAACAGCTCAGTTCAATGTATACAGTGTGAAGAATAATGGAGTTTTGTTTTGAAGGTAATAAAAAAGCATGTCCCTCATTAGCCACTGCAGACACTGTGGACCCTGAAAACTGCATTTCATCTGTCTGTTTGGTCTAAACTGTTTTATTCAACGTTTGTGCATTATTTACAAAAAAACGCATATAGAGTAAACAACAACAAGCATAATGCTTATAGTGGTGTTTACAGTTTTCTAGAAAAATACACATAAATGGCGGCTATTGTACAGTTTAAATGAAAAGCAAGCAAACATGAAAAGAAAATTGAATGAAAATTGTACATCAAAACAAAAATCTGTTTAAGAATACATATATAATATTTATGGTATTAGCGAGTAAGAGATAGAGAGGGAGGGAGGGAGGGGGAGAGTGAGAGAGAGGGGGAGAGTGAGAGAGAGAGAGAAAAAGAGAGAGAGAGAGAGAGAGAGAGAGAGAGAGAGACGAGTAGACGTATCGATTGTGCTTTCACTTTAGGCCAAAAAAAAAATAGGTCTGTTTACGGTAACCCGACCGACCCTAGTTTTTTCGCGCGACCCTAGACTTTTTTTTGGCATTTGGGGTAAAAAAAAAATCTTTTTTTTTTGGCAAAATATACGTAAAAATATGGTTTTTTTGGGAAAAAAAAAAAAAAAAAAAAAAAAAAAATCCCGACCTACCGACCCTATTTTTTTGGCCTATGTTACCGTAAACAGACCTTTCTTTTTTTTTGGCCTTACATGTTTATCTGTTCGAAACGGCCGGACTGTCCAATAAATTCTGTGTCTGTTTGTGTGTGTATGTGTGGGTGTGCGTGCGTGTGTGTATGCTAGCGTGTTTGCGTGCAAGCGTGTGTGTGTGTGTGGGGTGTGTGTGTGTGTGTGTGTGTGTGTGTGGACTATAGTGCGGGATATTCGGGCCTGTATGATGATGTATTCTGTGTCGATTGTTAATGTGGGGTGGGGTGGGGTGGGGGGTATGATGTAATTTAATGTACGATGATGTACTTGGTGTTTGATAGTGTATGGTTGTTTGTTAGTTGTAGATATAGTACGATGTTTGATGTAATGTTTGTGCGTGTGTTACAATGCAATATGTTATGATATAATGTATGATGATGTATTCGGTGCATGATAGTGGATGTATGCTTGTTAGTTGTAGATCTAGTACGATGTTGAGGTTGTAATGTTTGTGCGGGTGTTATAATGCAATATGTAGCCGTATGAGGGTTCCAGTGTGTGAGTTGTACATGGCCGGGTGCTAGAGTGCTGCATGAATGAGTAAGTGCATATGGAGCTGTATGGCTGGGTGAATTGTGGGTTGCGTACGTCCGAGGGGCACATGTAGCCTGTGTGTCTGAAGTAGTGGGTATGTTGCGTAAGGGTGTGCTGATATTGAACTTCAGTTGTGTTTTGTAAATGTCTATGTCTCAGTGTATTATGTCTTGCCACACACATGCCAAATTTCCTTGTATTGATGAGGACAATAAAACTTCTTGTATCTTGTATCTTGTAGGGTTTTGGCATGTTACTTCCCTCCCCGCCAAAAAAGTGTCAGTTTTGTTTATCTCGCGTCTTTTTTCATGTGTCTCAAAGCAGGCTGATTGTCATTAATCATTCACAGTGAATCCACGGCATTCTTGTGGAACTGCTATGGGTGTCTGTTTATCAAGTTCTGTCTGATGGGGGTATCTAGTTGCTTCCTACATGCTTTGGAAAACTGTGCATTTCTTTTTCATGGGCGTGCGTGCATGACAGCTCAACATGATTTTTTTTAGTCTGTGGCAGTGTTTTGTTAACCGGCCGGTGGTTAAGCGTGTGCATTCATGCATGACATCTCAGCTGGACCAGAGGTTATCGCAGAATTTTGTTTAAATGATTTGTTTGCGTGTGTGTGTGTGTGTGGTGTGTGGGTGTGGGTGGGTGTGTGTGTGTGTGTGTGTGTGGCTGTGTGGCTGTGTGTGGCTGTGTGTGTAGCTGTGTGTGTGTGTGGATCTTCCTTTGTGCGCGTGTGCATGTCACCACCGCATGATTTGATTGTATTGCCGTACAGTCTGAGCCTCTCGCTAATTAAATTTGTTCGCGTTCAGGCATAAACAACCCGATTCCAATCTATCGCTGATTTTCTGAACCTTTCATCATTTGTTCACGTTCATATGTGAACAACCGGCACGGTTGGCCTAGTGGTAAGGCGTCCGCCCCGTGATCGGGAGGTCGTGGGTTCGAACCCCGGCCGGGTCATACCTAAGACTTTAAAATTGGCAATCTAGTGGCTGCTCCGCCTGGCGTCTGGCATTATGGGGTTAGTGCTAGGACTGGTTGGTCCGGTGTCAGAATAATGTGACTGGGTGAGACATGAAGCCTGTGCTGCGACTTCTGTCTTGTGTGTGGCGCACGTTATATGTCAAAGCAGCACCGCCCTGATATGGCCCTTCGTGGTCGGCTGGGCGTTAAGCAAACAAACAAACAAAATATGTGAACAACTTGAGTGGAATCTTTCGGAGTGTGTGTGTTTTTTTCTGTCATGTTTGTTCTCCCCTTTTTCTATGTTATCATTATTTCTACTAATTCATGCAAGACAGATCATGTCTATTATGTTTCGCGGGATATTTCGATCCCATCGTTGGTTTGTGCGCGTGCGTGTGTTTATAGCAAGCACAGCATGATTCGAATCTATCGCGATATCAAGTCGAACATCATGCATACTTGATGTGTGCGTGTTTTCATGACACCTTAGCATGTTGCCCATGTCATCCATCCGCAAGTAGGCAGTATCTGCTTGGTCTCAGTCATCGTTATCTCCATATCTTCCGCCCCATTGAGGTTGTGAAGTGATAATCGAGTCAGTCATCTCCCGTAACACTCTGATTTTAATTGATTTTTGTTTGGATTTTTACATTTAGTCAAGTTTTGACTAAATGTTTTAACATTGAGGGGGAATCGAGACGAGGGTCGTGGTGTATGTGTGTCTGTGTGTGTGTCTGTACGGTGGACTGACGATGCTACGAGTATACGGTCTTGCTGAAAAAATGCAGTGCGTTAAGTTTCATTCTGTGAGTTCGACAGCTTGACTAAATGTTGTATTTTCGCCTTACGCGACTAATTGTTAAATATATATATATATATATCCCATGACCTCCCTTCTTTGTCTCTGTTACTTCAGTATGGGTATATATGTTGTATTTTTATAGCTCAATAAATACATCATGGACTCAAAAAAATATATGATAGTGCAGATTCCGATTTGGGCGAAGAACTACTTTGCTCCCGACCTTTGACCTCGCGCCGAACAATGTGACACATTTGTATGAAGTTCCAAAATCGTATTGCACGGCTCAGAAAACCATATCAGTTGCACGCAAAAATGAATCTCAGAACTGATCTGATGTATGAGATGCAATAAGCAAACGTTTCTTTCATTATGAAAGCAATGCAGGTGGGAAAAAACGAACATTCAACTTACAAGATAACCAGATGCTAGCGAACAAAAACACGAGTACCCTCCCCTTGCTTCGTTAGCAGACGACTTTTGAGAATCTGTCAGACCGTCCTTACCTGGCACGGTTGGGCTTCGCTATCATCAGCTGTTTCACGTGTTTTGCGAGCAAGTCTACTCTTTTGCCTGGCTCTGCAGTAAGTCCACATTGGCGATGAAGGTATCTAAGAACTTAACATGTGTGTATTTTTCCGTAATCCAGTCATATTCTTTCAAAATGCAATCAAGCGGCGGTGACAGACTTGGGTCCTGTTTTCATCGCATCAATACCAGTTTAGGTTCATGCAAACACACTCGCAAAACAGTTTATCATGTAGATACATTTCAAATAGGGAGCAAATGGTTAAATCTACATATGTGTTCCCTAAAATTTGCTTCTCTGTCAATAAGACTAATTGTATAATAATGCGTTCGAAAAAAAACAACGTGGAATCGATTCTGAATCGAGTCGAGTAAGCCAAATGGGGGCCAAACCGGTTTCCCCGTTCCGCCGACCTGAAACGCAAAAGAATTGTGCGCTTCAACTAAATGGATTTCTATACGACTTCATTACTTTCTTGCAACTTATGAACCTTTACTTAACGCTTTTAAACGGTCTGAAAGTAGTGTTACCGCGTACTTATAGATGCACTCATTCGTTTTATTTTTTCAGCGACGGTCACTTAGTTTAAGGTTGCAAAAAGGCCATGTCTCGCTGAAAACACTGTTTCACACTCCACAGATCGCAAAAGTGCCGCTAGTAGTCTACACTTTGTGTTTGATGGTAGAATGGGATATACAGATTACAACACTCGTGGTTTTTTATATGGCTTGTATTTCAGTCAAGACCCAGCGGGAATATCAATCGAGAGCCACTCGCCAAAGGCTCGTGTCTCCCGATGATATTCATCCGCTGGGTCTTGACTGAAATACAAGCCATATAAAAAACCACTCGTGTTGTAACCTATACATATATTTTTATATTGATTAGTTGGTTTTATATATATATATATATATATATATATACATATTTTTTTGTTTTGGGGGGGTACTGTTTTTGGTTTTGTATCGCTTATACAGGGGGTGTACGATGTTATGGGGTGGATCTTTTAATATTTGTTTTAATATATTATTGTATCGTATCTGCAAGGAGTGTATGAGTGTATGATTTGTATCCACACCAGGACAAATACCAATGGCTTTTATGCTATATGGCGGAATACGTTCTTGTTCATGTTCTTGTGATTTCTTCTTCTTTTTCTGCCTGCGCTTGCTTTTTTTTTGCACGAGTTGGCTATTTTTCTTACCGCATCTTTTCTCAAGCCAGACAGCCATACTTTCGGGAGGCTCAGGGATTTGAATCTCTCGCAGTTTTTTTTCTAATTGATCTTCATTCGTGGGTGTGCGTGTGCACATGACATCACTGCATGGTGTCCGTTCACCCGTCAACAAATCAGTCATATCTGCACATCGTTGTCTCTTCCTTATCTCCATATCTTTTGCCTCCGTGGGGGTGTGAAGTACTGATCGAGGCATCACTCTGAGCGCTCAAAAAAAGATTCGATAGTAGATACTGGATCATGCTGATCGATCCTGCTGGCAGAACAACCCGAACTTTTGGTCTTTGACAATGTATTCTTCTATCATCATTGCGATTTTGTTTGTTTGTTTGAGCTTTTATCGAGAACCCTAGGGGATCATGCCAGGCATGTTGAGCATTAATCTTATGCTCTTTTTTATGCTGTTAATAGATTGTTCACATTTAAGGCGAATCACAGTAATATGTAGCTACAACGTTCCTTAGCTGAAATTCAGACCCATGCCTTATTGCGTGCAGTACAGCAGCAGGCATATTGCATAAAAAGCCACAAGCGTATACAGCTTATCATTAGTAGTGAACACGGACAGCGTAACTGAGACTGATAATTTTTGCAGCGACGAGAAATCTGCAGCGACGAGAAGTCTGCAGCGGCATTTCAGTTGTAACGAATATAAAACGCGCCGAAGAGACGCAATGGCGTTTTGAGATATAAAGACGAGATTAAGGTTTAAAAAAAAAAAACCACCTGATCGTTCCAAATTCAGAATCAAAAACCAAGAATGGTAGGTTATAGTAATGTTTGATTTATGTCCGATCTATGTAACGTTTTGTTTAGTCATAAGGCCTAAAAAAAAAAATAGGTGTGGTTACGGTAACCCGACCTGCCCTATTTTTAGGGCCCGACCCTATAACTTTTTATTACATTTGTCAAAAACAAAAAAAAACCCGAGTGCAGAAAACGCAATGAAAGCGAAAGCGCTCGAGTCGCACACTTATTTCCCTGTCAAGTAGGTTTAATTTGTACACATTAAAAAAAAAAGTAAAAAAAAAAAAAAGTGATTGCCTACTTTCCTACCCTATTTTTTTTTTTGGCTATGTTACCGTAACCACACCTATTTTTTTTGTGGCCTAAATCACACGTTCCAATTACCTACCATTCTTGTGTGGGTTTTTTTATTCTGAGGTTAAAGTTCAACAAGGATTTAATTATACCAACAATTTTAAGAGAGAAAGAAGTAAAGAGTGAAAAAATAAAGTCGAATGTTGTCGGACTCAACACGCGTAAAAACTCCGGTAATATTTAATGACATTAAAACGAGGGTGTCGACGACGAGTGTTTAATTACATTGGAGAAAAAGATCAAAGAATGCAGCAAAATAAACTCGGGAACTTTCACGCGCAACTGGCATAACAACTCTGGTGTGCGTGCGTGCTCTCCTGCCACGCGCACATTAATTGATCAACAATTGATATGAAATGATCCCTGCAGTTGTGTCCCCTTTCTTTTCTCCCCTCGTTTTCCCCCAGGGTGGCGGCACGCGACGGGAGTTTATGACCCCGCCTCATTTGCATACACCTGGCTACTGCCATGACGCGGCCCGCGCAGAGGGGGATTTATGGAGATTTGTTTTTCCTGCAGGGGGGTGTTTGGATAACGTGTTAGGGCTTGACGCTGACTTTGACGCAAGGGGGGGGGGGGGGGGGGGGGGGGGGAGTGGAGGGGAGAGGGCCAACTTTTACTGCAAAGACGAAAATTTTAGGTTCTTAAGTACAGAGTTGATGCTGACAGTTATTTATTTTATTTATTTATGCCCACCTATTCCATCGTTTTGAGTTTGCTCCCAGATTTTCGCGTCTTTTTCGTCTTTTCGGCGGTTCATGTAAATGTTTAAAATGCCGTGTACGAGTAAGGCTTAAGTTACAATCAGATTTATTTGCGAAAGTATGTTTAATTACTTAGTTTTTGTTTTGATTTGTTCTAGTCATGAAACTTTTAGGAAACAACAAAACGTACACAAAAAGAAAGAAAAAGACGAAGAATTTAAAGTAGTCATTTGCATAACATGTTTGCAGGGGTGGGGGTGGGGGTGGAAGGGGAGGGACGGGGGTGGAAGTGACACCCACTTCAATGCGTAACCAATTCAATGAGTAATGTTGACTCTGTCCTTGTAATGTTCCCGACCTGCGGTGTAACTGTCACTTGCCTCATATACCGACAGGTGCGGCGAAGAACCCGTGGAGAAAAGCGGAACAAGTTTTATCACTTGTAGACAGGTGTACAGAACCCACCTGCTTCTTGTCAGCAATTTCTGATGATCCATCTGGCTTCGTTCAGTCGTCATTGCATAGCCGCGAGCCTACGTGGAATTTATGACGTGTTTGCCCTGCAATGTCACCGAGTCAGTTCCGCGCATTCAGTGTTTATCTCCGCTGTCTTTTGTTTTGGGAGATAGCTTTCACCCGAGTGAAGTATTCACCTTATCGTTCCATGCTCATACTAATTTCGGATGTGCAGAGACTCAACTTAATCTGATCGGATTGGGAAATTTGTTGCGCTTGCGCATGAATTTATATCAACCATGGACCGTAGCGGTACGTAGCTCGAAGTGTTAATGGATTTGGTTGGTGTGACCTATTTGGAGCGGATCGTACCTTTGGCGGTACGTCGGCATTTCAACTTACAGCGCTCAAAAGGTGTTGAGAGTTCGCTTTGAAGTTCAATGATTTGGAAGTTTTGGAGTGCACTCGGCGATATGCCTTGGGACGTTAACGATGCAAACGATTTCTTATTTGCACCTCATCTTTTCTGTTCTGTAACTCATAACACTTTGCGTGAGATAACCGGTGAGAAGCTTCTGAAAGTGAATATGGCCAATTTAAACCGTTGTTTGAAAAGTCACATACGCGCATCTATTATACAGAAACCACACAATGGGATATCTACACTATAGCATGTGATAAGACTTGTTCCGCTTTTCTCCATGGGTTCTTCGCCGC
>NC_090250.1:46219283-46226783 GCF_037325665.1 Littorina saxatilis
CCACGGCGATGTTTCTATCGACAACAGCATACACTGACAACTTAAAAAGCTGTTTCAACAACTATGTTGTGAAATCGAATGCACTTTTAGTCAGTTTTTCTTCCAAAGTCAGAAAGCGTGTAGCGGTGTGCATGTCTGCGCGAACATGATGCGCGTAAGAAGTTTGTCTGCTATCAAAACGCATCGACGCAAAAACTGTCATTTTGTAAGTTTGGAACAACAAATCAAGGTCATAACAGCTATATAATCGCTATTGTGTTTTCAGCGTAGCAATAGGGTCCGATATTTAGACTCGAACAAGTATAATGCGACTCGTCGGCATTATACTTGTCTCGTCTAAATATCGGACCCTATTGCTACGCTGAAAACACAATAGCTGTTAATATTTAGCAAAATGGGGATGAACACGTTCTAAATAAGCATTATAAACCATGTTACGATCACAATACCGCTAAAAAGCCGTTTTGGTTTAAGCGTGTTTATTCAAATTCTCATACACACGTTTCAAACAATAACAACATTGAGAACGTTAACAAGCAGATTGCTTATGGACACGTTTTTGAACTTATAATCAATACACATTCAGATAGCAAAACATGGCGAACAAGTGATAGCTTCAACACTTATCTTGATAATCTTTAATTATATTTTATACAAATAGGGTAAAGAGAGAGAGAGAGAGAGAGAGAGAGAGAGAGGGAGAGGGAGAGAGAGAGAGGGAGGGAGAGAAAGCCGTTTTAGGAAGTAACTTGTACTCATTGTGCAAGCCAGCGCGGAAAAATACAGATTTGTGTTTATGCATTGCAGAATCAATCAGTATTACTTTTAACGTGTATGTATATAAGTTGGGAAGTAAACAAGGTTCGCATCAAGGAAACATGTTTTGACTTCCTCGCGATATAACCCTTCGTGGTTGAAAACGACGACACCAAATAAACAAACATGTTTTGACTTTGTCAATATGACTTTTTACTTTGGGGGGCGTACTAAAAGTCTTCAATTTTCTTTCCAGCTACCTTGGCAAGCTGAACCCTTTTGGCAAGAAGCCTGCCAAGTCCTGACTCTAGTCTGTCTTCATTCCTTGTGGTCAACCCCTCGTACTTCATTTCCATTTTCATCGGTTTCAATCCTGTGTTTTTATGCCTGACTAGTGAACATGCGTGATGTACCGTTGCAGAAGCGACTTGAACTGTGTGTTTCAAAACATAATTCATCGTTCCTACCATGCACAGTGCTTATCTTTCTAACAGGCGAGACCCATTTTTTGACATCAAATGCCTGAATCGAAATAAAGGTTTTGAACAAGATTCTGATACTTTCGTGTTTGTGTGTGTGTGTGTGTGTGTGTGTGTGTGTGTGTGTGTGTGTGGTGTGTGTGTGTGTATGTGTGTGTGTGTGTGTGTCATGTACGGGCAGAGTTGTGTTCATAAAGTATCCCAGAATTATGAATCTTATGACCGCCATTCATTTTTTTCTCATGCTTTTAGCCGCATGAACAAAGAGCAGAACGATTACACCATTTCCCTATGAGAATTTAGATTGATGAAGGTTTTTTTTTAAAACAAGATTTTATTAATGAAATACAGGGTGGCTTGTATATACGATATAAACATTTGTGGCCACACAACAAGCTAAGCTTATAAGTGTGGTTATAAATATGTACTTCTAGATAGGAATTGTTATTTCACGTTGTGTCAAGGTCATAGAATCACTTATACCCTTATGAGAACGCAAGACAGACAAGATACAATTTTACACACACACTCAAAAAGAGGAAAAAAATGCAGCAAAATAATTAGAGGATGTGACAGAGGACGGGAAGGACTGCAATATCGGGGAGATCCCGGGGGAGGAGGGTGGGGGGGGGGGGGGTGTCAGAGAGACGACGAGAGACTTTCACAGGCTTGCTAGATCAATGCTACTGCAGCAGCAAACATTTCATTTACATTGTCGTACAAACTAATTAAGCTGAGGTTAGTCATGTGAATACACAGAAAAACCTTTAATAAAAAGATTTACTCAAAACTTGACCTTCAGTAAAAACGTAAAACAGCATGATCTGCCAATAATCAAATACTGGATCATTGACATGGTGACCACAGGGTAATCAAAATCTATCACTTAACCTTATAAAGCTATGTACCTTTTCGAATATTTCAATGTTTTCGGTAAAACGTAGGTTTGGCAGACCAAACAATAAACATAGTACATTTTGATGATCATTCGGTAATGTGTGTATAGTTAGTCTTCGGACATCATCGTAATTACTACAAAATAATAAATAATGTTCAACATTTTCATTTTGATATCCGCACTGACAAGTTGGGTTATCACTTACAAAAACGAGACCACACACACCACGCGAGAGAGAAAGACTACAGGGAGGCATGCCGTCATGATGCATTAATTGACGTCAAACACTTTTGACCGTGACGTAATCTTATGCGAGCTTTATCCATAGTCTTGGATAACCACTCACACATAGACTCGGAAATGTTAAAGTTTCTACCACAGACATACACACGCACAAACACACACACACACACACACACGCACACACACACGCACAAACGCACAGACAGACAAAGTTACGATCGCATAGGCTACACTTCGTGAGCCAAAAAGAAAGTATCTTAACATTTGAAATGTTTCCGGAGTATATCATTGCTTCTAAAATGTCCAAAAGAGGATTACAGTACTTGCTGAAACTGAGAATGGGAATCATGATAATCAATAAATAACCTTTTGCCCAAACTGGCAGTCTGGTATACCTTAGATCAGAATTTTCTCGGGGATGTAAAACGAGTGTATGTCAAGTTCGCATATCCTTGGTAACCTGTTCCAGAAATATTTCTGGTGCGAAGGAGAAGCCGACTCTTTGATCCCAGATCGTGAGTAACACAGCGCTGTGCAATTTATCTTTTCCATTGTTATCATATCACCAACCAGGAAAGCGAATCTTACAAGCCATAATCCTTGCTTGTTGACTGGGTAAAGTCTTCAATTTCATTCGAGGTAAAACTTCACCATTGGCGGAATTAAGACATGTTGGTTTTAGTGATCTAACCGAATAGACCCTATCGATATCGGTATTCCAAGCTCTCGTAAGCTTTCGCAAACTTCAGAGCATAGCAAAGCATGTGGTACAGCGATCTCGCGCGAGCTGCGAAAGCCGAGGTTCGAAGTTCTCGCGACGTTCAAAGCATAACAAACAACGTGTCTCGCGAGAGCTGCTCAGATACCGAAAAGGTCTATTGTTCTCTCGTCCTCTTTTCGCGCAAGCTTATCAACACACATCCTCTACGATGTTGTACAAACGTTTCGTTGAGCTTTGCTTTAGTTATCAAGGCGGCGAGGTATTGGCTACAGAATACACATGTTGGGATTTGCCTTCTTGTTTGTTCACTTCAAAAGAGCAGGACCGGAACGCTGCGAGACCACAACATATCTGAAGGTTCGATCGTAGGCGAAGGCCGATAAAATTGCAGTACTCCAAGTATACATCATTGTTTGAGATATGTTTGTTCGTCTCTTCTTTAGATTTAGAATGATCTAAGTGATACCTTTTATCAGAGATCTTCTTCTTCTTCTTCTGCGTTCGTGGGCTGAAACTTCCACGTACACTCGTGTTTTTTGCACGAGTGGAAATTTACGTGTATGACCGTTTTTTACCCCGCCATTTAGGCAGCCATACGCCGTTTTCGGAGGAAGCATGCTGGGTATTTTCGTGTTTCTATAACCCACCGAACTCTGACATGGATTACAGGATCTTTTTCGTGCGCACTTGGGATTGTGCTTGCGTGTACACACGGGGGGTGTTCGGACACCGAGGAGAGTCTGCACACAAAGTTGACTCTCTCGCCGAACGTGGGGACGAACTCACGCTGACAGCGGCCAACTAAATACAAATCCAGCGCGCTACCGACTGAGCTACATCCCAGCCCTATCAGAGATCAAATCAAACTTGTTTACTAAAAAGACTGCTGTTATACTGATCCGTGTATCCTTCGATAACTTTGATTTTCGGATACAGGTTTGGGAATTATCTTCCAAACATATTTACCTTGCTGGGCTATCATGCAGCTACTATGTTGGCTGTAAAAAAAACTGGGTGTATTGTAGCTCAAATTGCTATTAACAGTTGGTGTATTGTTAGTGTACGCTGCACTATCACGGCAGCACTGCTGTGCTGGTATCGTATGGCATTTTTTGTTTGTTTGTTTGCTTAACGCCCAGTCGACCACGAAGGGCCATATCAGGGCAGTGCTGCTTTGACATATAACGTGCGCCACACACAAGACAGAAGTCGCAGCACAGGCTTCATGTCTCACCCAGTCACATTATTCTGACACCGGACCAACCAGTCCTAGCACTAACCCCATAATGCCAGACACCAGGCGGAGCAGCCACTAGATTGCCAATTTTAAAGTCTTTGGTATGACCCGGCCGGGGTTCGAACCCACGACCTCCCGATCACGGGGCGGACGCCTTACCACTAGGCCAAGACATGTTTGCCCCTCCCCCCCCCCCACCCCAGGAACAGCAGCTGCCCCCCCACCCCCAGTTTCCGACGCCAGTGCACTGAGTACATACGCACACACACACCACACATACACACACATGAAAGCTAAATTTATTAGCACATCTCTGTTTTCAGTGACACTTGGTTTTTTTTATTACACAGCAACCACCAGAATTTTTTATATGAATTATTCAAATGGTTTGTTGATATGAACAAACCTCCCCAACCCCCTACACCTAAAAAAACAAGAGGCGAAGCCATCAAGGCTCACGTAAGAAATCGACAAACAGTAACACAAACTCAATCACTCCGTCACACATACACACCCACACACACAGTAAGCTTAGGTGACACTGTGCAAGAAAGAGAGACACTAGATCTAGATCTGTCTGTCTGCATGTAGCCTACTTACAGGGACACGACTGCCAAATAGTCTCGGCCCGCTCAAAATAACAATGACCGAGACCACACACACCACGCGAGAGAGAAAGACTACAGGGAGGCATGCCGTCATGATGCATTAATTGACGTCAAACACTTTTGACCGTGACGTAATCTTATGCGAGCTTTATCCATAGTCTTGGATAACCACTCACACATAGACTCGGAAATGTTAAAGTTTCTACCACAGACATACACACGCACAAACACACACACACACGCACACACACACGCACAAACGCACAAACGCACAGACAGACAAAGTTACGATCGCATAGGCTACACTTCGTGAGCCAAAAAGGGAGTGGAGAGACGATCAACTCAAACACACATCTGAAGCTGTCGCGCACACAGAAGACGATCAACTCAAACACACTTCGTTGGGCAGGGGTATACATATTGTTCCATATCTGACTACATTTCACGGGTGAAGAAAGTTTACCTTTAGTAGAGTTTCAGAACAATCCTGTAAATTAGTAAGCTTTCAGAACAATCACGTATGAGGGCTTACATGATTACGATGAAATAAATAGTAGACTTTCAGAACAATCATGTAATAGTCACTTTTCAGAACAATCACGCGTAACAAACGTATGTGCAGACCTGCTAGTGACTTAACCCCCTTCGTGTGTACACGCAAGCACAAGACCAAGTGCGCAAGGAAAAGATCCTATAATCCATGTCAGAGTTCGGTGGGTTATAGAAACACGAAAATACCCAGCATGCCTCCCCCGAAATCGGCGTATGCTGCCTGAATGGCGGGGTACACGTAAAAATCCACTCGTGCTAAAAACATGAGTGAACGTGGGAGTCTAAGCCCATGAACAAAGAAGAAGAAGAAGAAGAAGAAGAAGAAGAAGAAAAAGAAGAAGAAGAATGTGAACAAGAAACAATTAACAAGTGGCTCTATCCCATCTCTCCCCCTTTCCCCGTCGCGATATAACCTTGAACGGTTGAAAACGACGTCAAACACCAAATAAAGAAAGAAAGAAAGAAGAAGAACAAGAACAAGAAGAACAAGAACAAGAAGAAGAAGAATCTATCCCGAACAGCAAAGCACGTTGAAGGGACATGAAAAACCAACCAACCAACCAACAACCAACCAACCAACCAACCAACCAACCAACCAATCTTGCAAGAAAGAACAAGCGGCGTAACGGTAGGAACAGAGTGAAAGCAGTAATAAGAACATACAGAGAAAAACGCAGATACGATCGATACAAAGATTCCCTCCCTACTTGTTTCAACACTCGCCTCACGCTTAATGGTCATTCAGACGGGAGAATACGTTTGAATTCGTTGACACCATTAGTGTTCACAGCGATGGCTAAGTCTAGCCAGATTTTCTTTCAGGTGGGGAGAAACACTGTCACTTGCATTCACCCTGACCTCTCCATGCAGTTACAGAAGAACAGATTTTTGTCAGACTGAAGTAGGCGGTGACACCTTTCAACATTGGCTCTGCTAATAGGAAGCACCAGCGCGAGACAAGACAATCGTTTCTGTCAAAAGAGACCCGCGGGTTCGGGGGAAGAATTTACCCGATGCTCCCCAGCATGTCGTAAGAGGCGACTAACGGATTCTGTTTCTCCTTTTACCCTTGTTAAGTGTTTCTTGTAAAGAATATAGTCAATGTTTGTAAAGATTTTAGTCAAGCAGTATGTAAGAAATGTTAAGTCCTTTGTACTGGAAACTTGCATTCTCCCAGTAAGGTCATATATTGTACTACGTTGCAAGCCCCTGGAGCAATTTTTTTTATTAGTGCTTTTGTGAACAAGAAACAATTGACAAGTGGCTCTATCCCATCTCCCCCCTTTCCCCGTCGCGATATAACCTTGAACGGTTGAAAACGACGTTAAACACCAACTAAAGAAAGAAAGACCAAAAACGTACAGAAATCGTCCATCAACTTTGCAATTTTAAATTTAGGGCATAGAAAAATGCCGCCCCGCCCCCCCTCCCTCTGTTTGAAAGCGACAGCAGACGACATATTTAAACGATGCGGCCAATCGGCATGTTGAACAATTGGACGCGGCAAACTGAACGTAATTAATGTCGTCTGCTTCGACAGGAATTCATGGCGCCATGTTGGGAGGCGCAGTAGGCGGGGACCATAGGGGGACTAAATTCTAAAGCGCAAGGCGTGTCATTTGAAAACCTGCGCATCTCCAAGGGACGCAACACTTGCCGTCTGGTCCACGCTTTCCTTCGTGTGATTTTTGGTTTGATTAGGAAATGGAACAATTTCCGAGAGGTTCGTGTGGACAACAGATGTGCGCGTGCCTTTCCTTCAAGATTGCCGCTTTGCAACCTGTTTAAGGTAAAGACAAATGGCCCTGCTCGTACCTGTTACCCCCAACTAGATTATACCTGGTTGCAAAGGCACCTCTTCCGCCTGCACCTTTTGACCCCATATTTCAACGCATCTATTTCCAGTAGATTAGCTGGATGCAGAAAATCGAATTTTTAAGGTTTCGACGTTTGATGACCGGTGAGATAGGCAAAACTGACCAGAAAATGACAGATGAATAATGGAC
>NC_090250.1:46229283-46241783 GCF_037325665.1 Littorina saxatilis
CACAAAATTGAAACTCAACCCAAAAAAACACACAAAAATATTTTTATTTTTTGGCTGGGGGGGGGGGGTTCCGGAAACCCCTGAACCCCCCCCCCCCCCCTCGTCCGCCCCTGGTGTGTGTGTGTGCGTTAGTAATGGTTTATTTCTATTTTGCTTTTCCTCTCTCTCTCTTTTTCATACTGAGCCGTGAGATCTTGTGCTCATCAAAGCAGCACAACAAGTTAAACTTATAAATGTGCTTTTAGAGATAACATTATGAAGTGGCGGACAATATTTTTCAGTTCATGATATTAAAACACAAAAAAGACAGATAATTCGAAATAACGCCCTTATGTTTTTTGCTTTAGTCAGTATATTATTTCTGTTTGTTTCATGTCCTGTTTCTTTTCTTAAAAAAGGCTGTAAGTGTTAGATTCCTCTGCCAAGTCTTCGTTTTAAGTACGACATCAATCCCTTTTCTGTTTTGTCCGTGCGTTTCTTTTCGTCCCTTAAAAAAATAAATCCAAAAACAAAGAGACTGCCAACGTTCCAAAATTCAGAATAAAAAAACAAGAAAGGTAGGTTGTTGGAGCGTTTGTTATTGACAAAACAATACATTCACAAATATATCGACCCAAGTTCTTTTAAGTGCACAGACAAACAATAACGAAAACGTATCTGGCTGATAGCAACACTGCAACCCTCTTGTTACACCCCCGGTATAGGGGTGTGTATAGGTTTCACTCGATGTGTTTGTGTTCGCAAGTAGATCTCAAGAATGAACGGACCGATCGTCACCAAACTTGGTGAACAGGTTCTATACATTCCTGAGATGGTCCTTACAAAAATTGGGACCAGTCAAACACACGGTTAGGGAGTTATTGGTGGATTAAAATTATACAAGGCCTGGTATAGACGGACGCCCCCGTTGGTCAAAGGGAAATAACCATTCTCACTGCCACCAACTGAGAAGGTTATTTCCCTTTGACGGGGGTGTAGTTCCTATCGGAGGAATTTCTTGTTTGTTTTGTTCTTCTGTGTGCGTATACACCATGCCATCTTCATCCTTTTGCTATCAGCCAGATAAGTTTTCGTTGTTGTTTGTCTGTGCACTTAAAAGATTGTTGGGTCGATATATTTGTGAATGTATTGTTTTGTCAATAACAAACGTTCTAACAACATACCTTTCTTGTTTTTTTATTTTTTCGTCCCTTAGTTATAGCTCTCATTTTGGTAATTTTGGTGGAATGAATGTTGGAATGGTAGACAAGATGCTTTGGGATGACCGGTGTAAGTTCATGGGTTATGTTCGAAAGAACAAGTTAATTGCGTGTACACTTGCTTTCAGCCTAAACTTTCACTTCTCGATGTTGAATTGAACCATTCTGATAATCCTCGCACCACGGCTTTCGCCAGTTGTCTCTCTGAGAGAATGAATTGAACCATTCTGATAATCCTCGCTCCACGGCTATCGCCAGTTGTCTCTTGGGGAGAATGAGCCGAACTCATTTTGACCTGACTGAGGTCAGGATGGAATTGAACATGTTTAATAAGGTAAGGTAGGTCTTCCGAGTGCTGATTTGAATGTATGTTACCACGTCGACTAGGACTGACAAGGGAACGCAAGTAAACGCGGGAGAATTAATTTACATTTAGGCGTGTAGTTGGCTGGATCCAGCATTGATGAGTCTGCGAGGCGCTGATGTCGCAGCGTGAAGTCCTTCTTTCAGACGGTGTCACGGCGGAATCAATTTCAGGATCAGTTTTGCCTAAATAGACACCAGTTGGCGTTTACGTGCTGAGCAGGAGACGGCCACGAGCTCATTTTATGTAACACAGCGAGACTTCTACTATCATTGAGCGGGAGACAGCCACGAGCTCATTTTATGTAACACAGCGTGACTTCTACTCTCATTTTCACGCTGCCAGATATGTTTCTAGTAAGGAATCAGCGTGGTGTTCACACTCATTTCCACGCGACTGGATGTTCCCTGCGAATCAGCGTGATTTTCACTCTCAATGTTACGCTACTATAGTTTCCAGGACGGGTTTACATAAACAAGGGTACAGCCTTCGAGTCTGTACATTCTTGATGTTGGAGAATGGATGGTATTAACTACCTTGGTGTGCTCTTTCAGTCGAGGGCGTTTAACTCCCTTGGTGTGTTCCGAAAAGCGGAAGCATTATCTCCCCTGGAGAGGGCATAAAATGGCCACGCCAGAATCTTTCTTTTCAGACAAAGGCGTGTGAGGACAAGTTTTGTGACGCAAAGCAAGATCAAACGGGCCCCGAGCCACCGATTGTTGATGGTGGTACTGGTAGCGAGTTGGACGACGCTTACCGGGATACTTAGAACCTCGACTCAGCACGACTTTTGTAGGTTCATCTATTCATTGTTCACTTCTCTATTTAAGTCTTCACTTTGTGGCTTCTCTCTCGCGAGTCGTGGTGTTGGTGCAACACCGCAGGGGGTCACAACTTGAAGGTCTCTTGTGTGGACAGTTTGAATTTTTTTTATACTACACGATCCCTTTCTGGTCATTAAGCTCTACTGGAATCTTTTCTGAAAGGACGGATAGCTCCATTAACGTGTTACACATGGATGTTGCTTAGCTTTACTTTTTCGGCAAATATATGGCCACACAAATTTCGTCAATTCTCCTAAAATTAAAGCAACCCCTGGCCTTTACCACTTTCCCCCTCGTGTGACAATAGTTTACCAACTCTGCAGAAATGACGACCAAGTTTTCGGCGATTTGAAAAACAAGTTTCAACGCCAAACAACATACCTGTGTGTTTTAAGGGATTTTCTTAAAGTTAAAAATTCGACTATTGCTGTTTCAAACTACAATTCAAAACTTGTTTTGAAGTATTATGAAGGAGAGAGAGAGAGAGAGAGAGAGAGAGAGAGAGAGAGAGAGAGAGAGAGAGAGAGAGAGAGAGAGAGAGAGAGAGAGAGAGAGAGAGCCATTGCGTTCTTACTTTTCTTTCAGTCCGTTAGCCGTCAAAAGTTTATTTGAAATCAATGTCAGAGTTCACATCGACGTAAGGACGCTTACACAGAACACCACGCACATGCAGACGATCTAGTTTTAGCAGTATAACAAATCAGCTGTTATGCCGTCTGAACAGGTAGTAACACATGCAATTAGCTTTGCGACAATGCTCCTACGCTCATTCTTCAAAAACTAATTGTTAAGGTTTAAATTCAAAACCAGCCATCTCACTGCAGGATTGCAGGACACAACTTTAGTTCAATTTGTGCACTTTTCAGTGCTGGCAAATATTTTCGAGTCAAACTTAGATTGTTGAAGACCTTTGGTGTCCTAACACCAATCGTACCAATCCGTTCAAAATAGCACAAAAGCAGCTTTCTCGTGACACGTTAAATAAGAATGTAAATCCAACCCTCTCCTTATTTTCCCCCGCCCTTTTCTCTTTTTCTTCGCCACCCTTTTCTCTGTTTATCTCCCCCCCCCCCTTTCTTTCAACACAATCATCCTGACATCTACAAGTGAGCTAACCAACATTGTAGTAGATTTTGAATGTATCTGCCAATCTATTATTCAAACCCTTGTTGAAAGCTCGACGATATTTGAACGATCGCATCTAATCTGTTTTTGCTCGCGCTGTGAAGATTCCCAGCTAATTACACCTCCACGCGCTGAAAATTACAGCAACGGGAGAGAACTCATTTCCTAGTTCTCCTACCCCGTTTGTAGCCCGGGTGAAAGGGAGAGGGTACCTGCCTTACAACAGGTGAGAAGAGTGGAGGAGCCAGGGGACAGTAGGTGTTACACCCTTAACACCTTTAAACTGGCTGCAAGCACCTTGTTAAATCACAGGCCCTTTTCTCTCGGGGGACGTTGATGCTTGTTGAGGTTCTTGTCAGAGGGTAGGAGATGTTTGTCTTGGAGGTGTTGATGCCTCTACCCGCGAGAGCATGGTGGCGACCAGAGAGAAAGTGTGTGTGTGTGTGTGTGTGTGTGTGTGTGTGTGTGTGAGTGTGTGTGTGTGTGCGTGCGTGTGTGTGTGTGTGTGTGTGTGTGTGTGTGTGTGTGTGTGTGTGTGTGCCAGGTTGATTTAGGGGGTACCCTTATATTGGCGGCGGTCATGTGACACCTATAACAGAAATCTTTGATCCGAAAAGTGTGCCAGATAGACAAGAGGAGGGCCTTTAATGACATCGAAAGTTTGAATGAAATGACACGGGAATGAATGTTTTCGTTGGGGTACGGAAATCAGTGCAATATTTTTTTGCAGAGTTTAGATTGAAATAGAAGCTATGTAAAGCCATCACACATTTTCGATTGTAATTTTAATTATATCTCTCAAATGACGAGTGAAAATAACCATACAGGTTGTTTTCATCGCACTTCAGCCTCAAGTAGTTGAATAACTATCCAATATTTTCAATCAGTTAAGTTCTTCTTTAAACCTTTTACTCTTCACTGCTGATACAGCTGTCTGATATTAGGTAACACCAACGCATATGCACGAAAAATTGTTTGTGTTCGTGCGGGTGTGCGTGCCTACGAGTGTGTGTGTGTGTTTGCGCGCGCGCGTGTATATGTGTGTGTGTGTGTGTGTTTGTGTGTGTGCACGCGTGCGTGCGGGTGAGCGTGCCTACGTGTGTGTGTGTGCGTTTGTTGGTCAGCTTCCCCCCCCCTCCCATGATTCTGATTTCAGTCCAATTAACATTCTCTATCTGGCTGCTCGTCTATCCCATTTACCCGCCTACTTCCCCTTTCCTTGTAAGCCTTAATGAGATTAGTATCCGCGACACCCCTGGGTACTTTGCCTGAGCCGAAAGGCGCCTACCCAGTGGTCAATCTGGCGCCTCTCGAAAATTGGACAGATACTGATGTTTGTGCTGTTACATGGCGTAATGCAGCAACAGATACCCGTCCGACTCTTTGTGCATTTTAATCTCATATTAATTCCTTTTTGTTCATTTCTCAGTTAAATTAAGCCGCGGTGTGGATAAGCCTTACCTTCTGTTCTTCGCTCACTTAAACTAAGTGCGTATAGCTAGTATTTCCTTATGTCTTTCGCAAAGTTTAACTTTCTATATACAGACTAGGCTTTTTTGTATTCGGGAGATTTGTACTGACCGAAGCTGAATGGTTCCGCCAGAGTAAGATGCCGCCAGAGTTTTAGTTGTGTACTACGCACGGAAGTGCTAGCACCGTGATAGTACAAGATGTTTTGAAAAAAACACCCCAGTATTGCATGAAAGGCAAAAAGAATACACTCAACATTAACAATACTTGTCCCTAATTGGTCATTGACGCCATTGAGGACGCTAACTCTCAATTTCATTTCATCACTCAAAGTAAAGCTGGTCAGTTGGCCACGGCAAGTCAAACCAAAGTGTGATACTAATAAGTGTTTTTTTCTCCATATCCCTTCAACTTTTTTTGCTTTTCGGGACTGATTCAATTTTGTTCCTTTCTCCGTTCACATAGCGGTCTCCATGTTTTAGCCTATTTGCTGACGTGGGTCTTTAACAGTAAAGTGAAGAAGGTTCAAAAAGCACATGTCTTTTCACACTTTTTTTGAAAATCTTGTTTTAACAAAATGATATCCTTTGAAAATTTAAAAAGCTTGTCCCGGATTTATGCAATTACTGTAAGCATTAGTCGTATTTCGATAGAGGTAAAAAAACAAAACACGAACTGTCAATGCAATGAAAACCGGTATATGACTGACCAGTTGACCGTTTCTTTGACTGTATTTTCAAGTCAAATAGAATGGACGGTTAACACAAACATTAAACAATTATCAATCAATGAGGCTTATATCGCGCATATTCCGTGGGTACAGTTCTAGGCGCTGTGCAGAGATGCCGTGTGAGATGAAATTTTATACGGCCAGTAGATTGCAGCCATGTCGGCGCATATTTACCTTTCACGGCCTTATTCCAAGTCACACGGGTATGGTAGACAATTATTAATTGTGCCTAAGCAATTTTGCCAGGAAAGACCCTTTTGTCAATCGTGGGATCTTTAACGTGCACACCCAATGTAGTATACACGGGGGGTGGTTCGGACACCGAAGAGAGTCTGCACACAAAGTTGACTCTGTGAAATAAATTTCCGCCGAACCTGGGATCGAACTCGCGCTGACAGCGGCCAACTGAATACAAATCCAGCGCGCTACCAACTGAGCTATATCCCCATCCAACTAATGACTACACGAGACCACAAGAGTCTTCATCCTCAAACCATTTGAAGCGATTCTTATTAATTATTCTGGATTCCCTCTTGCTTACCAGCAGAATTTAAGTTGGAGAGAGCATGCCAAATTGTAGCTATAAGTGATTGGGAATTGGGAATAATATCTTGTTAACGAACAGACAAAATGCCCATGATGCCTAACTTTTGATCCAAGATGGTTTTCTTATAAACCTCAAATAAAGGTCATGAAAGCTGTCTGAGACTTTCAGAAATTTACAATCGTTCAAAGAAACTCGGTTCTGCTCCCTTTAGAAGTCAAAGAAGTGTGCACGCCTCATTGAAGCGTACATGTCATCCAAGTATCTTATGAGTTGTGGGGCAGACCAAAACTAGTACTGCAATTCATTGCAAATTCATACACGTCACGCCTCAGCAAACTAGTAGTAATTTTGATGAGGAACTGTGCTAAAAGTCTATGCGGCATTTGGTCTATAATCACATAATTATACTGTAGCAAATCTGGGAAAGTATGGGGAACTTCAGTCCAGTTTTCGTGGGATTTGCAGTTGCACAGGCACAAAGCTGCTACAGTTTCAAAGGATGTGTCATAAATAATCCTTGAAGTAACAACGATGAATGGCCCTGAGTAGATATTGACTTAGTTCGGTATATACTGCAATGCCCCCGGCACCATGTTTCATCCTTGCTTCTCAAGAGTTCTGGTGCGGCTTTGTTCCCATGTCATGAGGCAGTTGAGTAGGAAGTACCAAGGGTGTGCTCGTAGACTGATTAGCATCCTCTTAAAGACTAGTTGAATCTTGTCGCTATGGCAACTTGAAGCTTTGCGGGGATGGCAACAGCAGTACGCGTGACTGAGGGTGAATGTAGACAACGCTGGTCATCTAAAATACAAACACACAAAAAACAAGAAGAAATGTTCCGCCTAGAGACATTTAAAAGGAAAAATAAAACGCTAACACCGATCCATTAACCAACAAACGCACGCAAACACGTGAACACCTTTACGCACGTACGTGTTCACGCTCGAACGCACACATCTACGCACGCTCCAACGCACACGCGCACGCACATACACATACACACACACACACACACTTACTCACACTCACACTCATACACACACACGCGCTCACACTCGCACTCATACACACACACGTGCTCACACACACACACACACACACACACACACACACACACACACACACACACACACACACACACACACACACACACACACACAACGAGCTCTTCTTATGTTCAATTAATCCTCATCCTCGCCAAGACATTTCCTTGGCAAAATGAACTACTGCACTGAAAATGTGGAACATTGCGTCACATGTCTCCGGAGGTTTTACTCACACTTCCTGCCCAAGAGTTGGGTACAGCTTGGTTTCCATGCCACAAGACACCTGAGCAGGAAGTGCCAAGGATGTGCTCGTGGACTAGCTTATTCTATAATGAATTTGTAAAGCGCCTGGAGCCAATTGATGGGACTCGCGCTATAGAAAAGTTATTTATTATTATTATTATTATTATTAGTTAACATCCTCTTCAAGACGAGTTAAGCCGTGTCGCTAGGGCAACTCCCAGCCTAAGGAACGATAACAGCAAATGAGGTTGAGTGTAAACATTATAAAAGCCATTCAGTTTACGAATTCAACTGCAATGGAAACAAAGGTTAAAACAGCATATCTTCCAGAAGTGATTGGTCCGTGTCCATGGAACAGGTGGTTACCACAGAGATATAGCCTATTATCTCTGTGGTGGTTACCCCTAATCCATTGACCTCAGTGTGTTGAAGGAGATGTCATGTGGTTTAGGGAGGTACGTCTTATAGTCTCAATTCTTGTGCAAACACTTCTTGGCGCGGCATCTTGGCGTGGTGCTCTTGCTAAAAACATCTGTCCCAATTCTGTCAAATTCTAAGAACGTCTAATTGTACATGTACGCTTGCTGTTTTTCCAACAACGAAAGTGTAAGCAGCATTAAACTGTAACACCGGATTGGTGAATGAAGTCATCATAAAACTATTCAAATAAGTTTAGGTCAGAGTACCAGCTGTGATTTTTGTCCTTGTGGTTATGAAACGGATGAGACGAAAAACCGAGGTCCCTTCGTGTACACTACATTGGGGTGTGCACGTTAAAGATCCCACGATTGACAAAAGGGTCTTTCCTGGCAAAATTGTATAGGCATAGATAAAAATGTCCACCAAAATACCCGTGTGACTTGGAATAATAGGCCGTGAAAAGTAAGATATGCGCCGAAATGGCTGCGATCTGCTGGCCGATGTGAATGTGTGATGTATTGTGTAAACAAATTCCATCTCACACGGCATAAATAAATCCCTGCGCCTTGAATATGTGCGCGATATAAATTGCATAAATTTTTTTTTTAAATCCCTGCGCTTAGAACTGTACCCACGGAATACGCGCGATATAAGTCTCATATTGATTTATTGATTGATTGACATTTAACTTCAAGTACAAAAGATGTTATGCATTACTTTGAAAAGCAGAGGGCTATAGGTTTTGGACAGCGAGCTCTCATTTCCATAAATTTCAATACGAAGAATAAGCAGTTCTTACAACCCTGAATGTTAAATGCATGTGGAATTAGCTCGCATGCCAGGGCTCCCCATAGAGCGCGTCCCTGCGTCCTAAACGCACTAGAAGTCGAAATTACGTATTAAAAATTCATGGAGGGTTTCCTCTGTCGTGCGTCCCGTATACTCTTTTCAGACTTTTGTCGTCAGCTAAGTCAAAGTGCAAACACAAATTATTCCATTTTCACGCGGGAACAAAGTGTTCGTGTGTGTTGCATTTGACTTGGTGTAGTTGAAGTGTCCTCTTCGAATATTCTGGAAATAAAAAACACCAGTTCATATCACATTATTCGCGATCACAATGCATTATATGTACATAGGGGGTTTGGGGACCCGGGACTCTTGGGACTCTCTAAAACTCCGCTAAGGGGGTCCACGGACCCTCTCAACATCAAAAGTGGGGGTCCCGGGACCCTCTAGGACGGGCGTTCGTGGGGAGCCCTGCATGCTTTCTTCTCACTATTTGACCAAGAGTTGCAGTGCACCTTGGTTTCCTATGGCACAAGACACTTGAGACGGAAGTGGCAAGGATGTGTTCGTGCACTGGTTAGCATCCTCTTGAAGGCAATTTGCACCGCGTCGCTAGAGCAGATCCCAGCTTGCGGGAACGATAACAAGGGAGATAAGAGCTTTTAAGAGCACGCTTATAAGCTTTGCTTGTTGTGCTCCATTTACTACTTGATTAAATACGGCTTTGTTGTATGTAATTTTGCTGAATAACATTGTTTAAACCAAGGGATATAGTAAACATTTAAAAACTCATTGGTTTTGGGAATCCCAGGGCATAGGAACAATCCCGAGACTGTGTGGCTTGCAGAAGTGAAAGTTTCGTATCTACAAAACATGTGTTTGCTCTTAATCAATTTAACCTTAGTGAGTTGAAGAAGCGTGTGGTGAGAATGATGGATTGGGGGGGGGGGGGAGGAGGGGGAGGGGTGTCAGTCTTTGAGTCCCTTTTGTGTGCAAGCACTACGGGGCTTGGCATGTAGTGTTCTTGTAGCAAATGAATAAATTAAAGAAAAGAGTGAATAAATAAATAAATAAATAAATACATCAACAATATAGGACAATTAAAAAAAGATTAAAATAAATAGATAAATGAATGAATGATGAATAAAAAAAATATAAAAAGATAAAGAAAACAAATACATAAATAAATAAATAAATAAATAAATAAATAAATAAATAAATGAATAGATAAATAATCAATCAATCAATCAATCAATCAATCAATCAATCAATCAATCAATCAATCAATCAATCAATAAATCAATCAATTAATCATGAGTGAGTGAATAAATAAATACATGAGTGAATAGATGCAACCATTAGAATAAGCATAGGTTCAAAATATCAGCGGCAACTTTTTCTGTGTTATGTAACAGAAGTACACACCGGCACGGTTGGCCTAGTGGTAGGGCGTCCGCCCTGTGATCGGGAGGTCGTTGGTTCGAACCCGGGCCGGGTCATACCTAAGACTTTAAAATTGGCAATCTAGAGGCTGCTCCGCCTGGGGTCTGGCATTATGGGGTTAGTGCTAGGACTGGTTGGTCCGGTGTCAGAATAATGTGACTGGGTGAGACTTCTGTCTTGTCAGTGTGTGGCGCACGTTATATGTCAAAGCAGCACCGCCCAGATATGGCCCTTCGTGGTCGGCTGGGCGTTAAGCAAACAAACAAAACAAAACAGAAGTACAAGAGATAAAATGTATTAAAAACTCAAATGGCTACTAGGGATTCTCGCAGTGAGCCCTCTCTTGCAAGAAATAGATTCAAATTGCCTGGAAAAAGCAGCTCTTACAGTATTTTATACAAAACGCCGGTAGATGCTGCCCGCATGCTCTTTATCCAGCAAAAAGTACTGCTGTTTCATCTTGGTTAACATATGTCACAAGACACTTGAGAAGGATTTTTCAAAAACAGATTTTTAAATAGAAACACTCTTGAGCTTGCCACGTGTACCTACGATTTAATGGCTTAAACAATTTTGAAGAATGTTCGTCAAATTTTGCACAGTTTTTTGCACTAATAATCTTAATTAAGAGCCACAACTATATAGCCTATAATCGATCTTGCATCTAAGTCACCAAAACCTAACCATTCCGACAGTAAGCTTTCAGTATAGTTTCAAAAGTTGATAATTGAAATAACCGCATCCATCAAGCCTGGAAGAGAGATCATCCTCAGCTCAAACACTTATCCAAGTCCAATAACTCTGTCATATTACATCTCCGGTCTCAGCATCTTTTTCTTACACTTTCTTCAAAGAGTTTTTGTTCACCTTGGTTTTCATGCCACGATACACTTGGACAAGGCTTGTCAAGGATCTGCTCTTGATGATTGTTCGAGCCGGTCCCCATCTTCCGGGCGAATTATCTTTTTCTTAAGGAGAGACCCACAATACCACTTTCAAATGCTAAATTTCAAAAGCATCGGTTCGGCAAGCCCCCCCCCCCTCCTCCCACGCCCTCCTTCCCGTGGCCAGACCATGCACCCCTGCCTCATTTTGGGAGCCCCTCCCTCTCATACACTAAACCCAGCCCTGCAAGCACAGTGCACAAACTCAGTATAATTATACAGGCATTCAGATTACTTCGCACGTCTGCACATCCTTCTGTCAAACTGGTGTGTGTGCACCTTGGTTCTCGTGCCACGAAGCACTTGAACAGGACGTGCCAAGGATCCGTGGCGAGTCAGTTAACATCTTCTTGACGACCTGTTAGAGCCGTGTCGCAAAGACAACTCGAGCTTGAAAGAACAACTGCGACAACCAGAAGGGTGAACAGTGTAAGACGTATTATCCTACACAACTAGCTTCATATCAAGTTGTGAGACCGTATTGAAAGTGGTGTCAGTTTGAGGAATTAACGCCCCCCCCCCCCCCCCCAGCCCTCCCCCGCCGCCCCCCCAAGACATCCCCGAGCAAATATTATTCGACTCCGTGTAGAGAGCAGCGAGCGTTTTTTATTTTTATTATTAATTAATTTTTTATTTTTTTATTATAATTTTTTTATTATTTTTTATTAGATGTGCAAACCTTTGTGGACCTGTTTTGCTTTACATGATTGTCAAATTATGTACATAGATCTACGTTCGTTTGTTCGGTGGGACTTTCGCTACAGCAGACTTTGTATAGATCTCCCTCTCATCCCGCTTCCCCTCCTCCCTCCTCTTCCTCTGTTTAATCACTCCTCGGCTATACACTTAATAAACCTTTCAACTCTTTTTCATCGACCAAGCAGTGATATGTTAACCGGGGAAAATCGATCTGTTCCATCCATTATTTGAAATTCAATTTTGCAGCAACTATAATGGAGCTGAAGGTTACACCAAAGTCCGAAACACTTCAGTGTGAATGCTCAGGACACAAAAACTAAACCAAAGCAAACATAAAGTGAATTTATACAACTCCTGCAATGCAACCGAGGGGTGGATTAAATCTAGTTGATTATTTTTAGACAAGTGAGAAATTAGAACGAACTACTTTGATTACACCAAAAATCACACGTGGATTATTCGAAGTAAGAATAAAGAGGGCTAAAAAATAATCAACACTAGAATTTATTTTTAGAACATTTGAAACCCAGACGATTGGACCCTGTTGCGGAAGAATACGTACAACGTTGACTCAAAACTGTAACAACAATGGCTGACGTGTATGAAGTACACGCATACCTCGCCAGGTTTGTCAAGTTCTGTGACTTGTCGACAGACGAT
>NC_090250.1:46246783-46249283 GCF_037325665.1 Littorina saxatilis
GCTGTCAGCGTGAGTTCGATCCCAGGTTCGGCGGAAATTTATTTCACAGAGTCAACTTTGTGTGCAGACTCTCTTCGGTGTCCGAACCTCCCCCCGTGTACACTACATTGGGTGTGCACGTTAAAGATCCCACGATTGACAAAAAGGGTCTTTCCTGGCAAAATTGCTTAGGCACAGTTAATAATTGTCTACCTATACCCGTGTGACTTGGAATAATAGGCCGTGAAAGGTAAATATGCGCCGAAATGGCTGCAATCTACTGGCCGTATAAAATTTCATCTCACACGGCATCACTGCAGAGCGCCTAGAACTGTACCCACGGAATATGCGCGATATAAGCGTCATTGATTGATTGATTGATGGATTGATTGATTGATTGAAACCTACATTGTTGACACATGAGAAGGTGTAACGGCTATAATTCAGAATTTGTGTAACTTCATTTAAGATAGAAACCCGATCAATGCGGCACATGTGTACGCAATGGTGGGTTTGTTCGTTTCTCTCTCAGAAGTCGAATTCTTGAGAAAAAACAACACCCAATAACATCTAAAAAGCTTGACAAAACAAGACTGTTTTATCATTTCCAGATCACACATGACGAACTATCCAAAACTCGATCATTTCTTTCAGTACGTCTTTGATCTTGAAATTCTGGTCACAACAACAAAACAAGGAACCAGAGAGTCTTGAACTACAGAATTGTTCAATTCCGGACCAACAACGTTAAACTGAAAAAGTGCACTAATAAGGGCTTGACGCCTTTATGTGAAATATCAGGCAGGAACTCTCCCCTTCAAGTGGGCGTACATCTGAACACACAGACATGAAATTTAGAATCAAAATGTGGGGACCTTTAGCATGGACTGCAATGATGATCTTCGTTTCAGAGGCCGTCATTACGTCACACAAGTTTGACTTGGCTACGTCACAGAACGTCACGCAATACCAGGAAATGACGTCAGCGTCTTCGAAGTTGATGTGCGTGAAGGAGTGCCTGAAGCACTCCTGGTGTGACTCCTTTGCCTATGGGAGTGCGAGAGGGGAGTGTTTTCTGCAGGTGGAGTCTGAGACCCTCTTGTGGATTGATGACGACGTGAAAGTATACAGAGTTAGATGTACGTCTCTCTCTCTCTCTCTCTCTCTGTCTCTGTCTCTCTCTGTCTCTGTCTCTCTCTCTCTCTCTCTCTCTCTCCCCTCAAAAGTAGTATTACTAAAGCACACTACCCTCACAGAGTTAGACTACATACATTTAGGGACCTTACCTATAAAGTCAAGACTGCTTTTTAACAAAGGAATCGTTATGCATAAAATTATATCCGAAACTCTACCTCAAACCATTTGTTCAAAGTTCTCTTTGAAGAATTCACACCACCTTATGAAATTTAACACTCCTCTTCCTAGGATAGACTTATTTAAGTCTAGTCTAGTTTATTCCGGTGGCTGTCTCTGGAACGCTCTTCCGAATGCTTTACGGGAAGCTACCAGCACAGATTCTTTCAAAAACAAATATATATCCCATTTAATGAAATATTCTTGATTGTTATGTCCTTTGGGACACAGTCACTCACTTTTGATTTATTGTTTTGTTTATGAAATTTTGATGTTCTGCATAATATCTATTGTCTTGCAGAGTTGATGTACTTTTGCATAATATTCTGACTCTAATTGACTTGCAAATTTTTGCTTTGCACCTTGTCATGAACATTTATAAACTACAATGTTTCATATAATGCGCTTATGTACATAAACTTATACTGTTTCACTAATTATGTATGTATGTAGTAGTAGTTATTATAGTAGATTTAGTCCCTCTTTAGGGCGAGGGCCAGATGCCAAAAAGTATTCCAATGCTTATTCTGTTACCCTCGTAAAATAAAGAATTGTCATTGTCATTGTCATTGTCATTGTCATTGTCATTGTCTCTCTCTCCCCCTCTCTCTCTCTCTGTCCGTCTCTATGTCTTTTAGTCACACGAATTCTTCCTTCCGCGTGATAACGCTGAGGAAACAGAAGGAGAAGACAAAGAAGAAAGAAGAATCTGCTGTCGAAATGGATGATGATGATGATGATGATGATGATGATGATGATGATGATGATGATGATGATGATGATGATGATGATGATGCGTGTGTGCGTGTGTGTGCGTGCACACACACCTTCGTGCATGTATGTTTCCAAGACAAAAAATATATATACATGCATGTTTGTCACAGCACTGTGCAACCCCTCAGACGTGGACCACACCATGTTCAACGTTACATGGCGACAGCCCGGACTGGAGGGGGACATCCGCTGCAACGACGACGACTACATGTACAGCGGGGACAGCCCCACCATTCACTGCAAACAGCCGGGACTCTGGATCACAGACGGTACTTGTCGCCAGAGAATCTGGAGAAACACACAGGTAAGTCTGTAATGTTTGTCTTTCCCAGCCGAAAAGGGGCGGTTATCAGCGTTGAAATGGAGTAAGGATAAGGACAAGGATAAGGATAAG
>NC_090250.1:46254283-46274283 GCF_037325665.1 Littorina saxatilis
TGAATTTTTTGTATCAGTTTCCAGTGCTTGGATGTGATGTATTGTTTTAAATCGCCTGACAACAGTCATCCATTGTGATTGTCTTCAAAGTTTTACAAAGTGATTTGCTGTTTTTGATTCTTTGGATACGGTACACTGTTCCTGATCTGTAAATGGCAGGTTCTTTTTAGTAATGTTTCAAAATGGTGAACAAGTGTGGTGTGGTGAACTGTAAAGGAAACTACAACAAGGCGAACAAGTGTCGTTTGTTCAAACTTCCAGCAGACTCATTAGAAAGGCAGAGCTGGATTGCAGCAATCCCTCCACGCGAACACTTTGTGATCAATCCAGAAACATATCGCATCTGTGAACGCCATTGGAAAGAAGGTTATGCTGCAAAAGGGATTGGAACAAAAGCACGGCCTGTTGATCCCCCAACCGAATTTGATGTTCTCAAATCATGTCTGCCGACCTCAAAACCTCCACCTCGTACAACGAATGCTGAGGACCGTCAGCTAGCCTTCTGGAGGGAAAAGGATACTATCAAAGACTTTTCAAGTTTCAGGCCAGAGTCAGAATTGAGAAAAAAGTACACGAATGTCATCATCAATAGAACAAACGATCGGCTTGTGTGTGTCTTCATGAACGATGATTTTAGCGAATCAGAAGTCTCCATCATTGTGGAAAACAAAGCGACACTCACTTGTGTACTTACTCTCATTGCATTTAAGAGTGGAATAAGAGTGCCCTTAGGGAAAATTCTGCATCCTAATAATGGCATGAATTCAAACAGTCAGTTTCTTGAAGCAGTTCATATAGCTGTCAACTTTGAACCCCACTGTGATTCTGTGACCAGAAAAGTTGTAGATATTTTGCGTTCTCATTCGTCCGAGTCTGACTGCTGTAGAGACAATAAGAATGCCCAGAAACTGTCATTTCTTACACATCAGCTGCAGCTTTTGATTGAGAAGCAGTACTCTGTCAATGATTATTGTTTTGCCATCGAGTCGTTCCCCCACTGCAACTATGAACTTCTAAGAGAGTATCTTGTGCTGCCCAGTAAGCGTAAGCTGCAATCTGTAGTTTCATCAGTTGACACTGACTCTGTGTTGAAAGGAACGTTTGAAAAAGTTAAGATCGACCAGCAAAAGAATGTGTTCTTGTTGGTCGACGAAGTGAAAATTAGGCCGACTGTTGCTTTTGCTGGTGGTGTTTTGAGTGGTATGGCAAAAAATGATGAGAACAGCAAAGCAACGTCCATGCTCTGTGTAATGATGAAGGCGCTACACAGGGGACCTAGCGTCATGATTTCTGTGACACCCGTGCACAGGCTGACAGCGGACTACCAGTATGGCGTTGTGATGGAGGCAGCAGGTCGTGTAGAGAAAGCAGGTGGTCATGTTTTAGGGTCCATAACAGACAACCACAAGGTCAATCAACACTTTTGCAAACTGTTCGACAGACAATCAGAGACAACTGCCATAGCCAAGCATCCACTGAGTGAAGAGCGTACCTGGTTCCTCTTATTTGATACAGTTCATCTCCTCAAGTGCATTCGCAACAATTGGATTACTGAAAAGACCAAAGAAATAACGCTTGGTGATGATGCAACTGCATCTTTTGAAGACGTTGTGCAGCTGTACAAAGAAGAGAGAGACAACATCCTCAAGACAAGCCCACTCACTCACTCTGCTGTTTGTCCTTCAAAGCTTCAACTTCAAAATGTGAAACATGTTTTGCGAGTTTTCAATGACAAAGTGGTTGCCGCACTGAGGTTGAGAGGATGCAGTCAGACGGCTAGCTTCATTGAAACAGTCCTCAACTGGTGGAAAACTGTCAATGTATCTGGAAAAGGACAAGATCAGCGTCTGAATGACCCACATCGTGCTGTCCAAGAGAAAGCTTCAACTTCCCTGGATACTTTCTTGATGATTTTCAAGCAGGCAGAGTCAGGGCAGGGAGCATCACGGATAAAATGCCTTACTCATGACACCAGGAAGGCTTTGGTTCAAACCATGGAAGGTCTGAAAGCTGTTTGCCACTATCTGCTCACTTCTGCCGGATTTGACTATGTTGTTCTGAGAGAAATTCAAAGTGACAGACTCGAAGGTGAATTTGGAGTCTATCGACAGACAACCGGGGCAAACTGCTTCATGACATCTAGAGATGTATTTTCTGCCAGCCAAAAACGACTCGCCAAACATGCAGCTTCTTTCCTGGAGTCTATCGAGGTTGAGTCTGCGCCAAAAGAGCACACCTGCCTAGGTATTAGTGTTGACTTTGAGGATGCAGCCTCCATGGAGATCTGTACAGCAGACGTGACACTGACAGCAAGTGAGGAGAGCAGTGCAGCTTATGTTGCAGGCTGGCTGGAAAGCAAGTGTGAAGAGGAGCTTGGGTTCACGGACGAAGAGCCCTTTGTCACCAGTGAGGCCAAGGATTTCATCCACCAAGTGTCTAGAGGCAAGTTGAAGACACCACATGCCTGCACATTTGAGCTTGTGAGGATTGGACTTTCTTTTGTGAAAAAGGCTCGTCATCGGGCATGCTGCCGCAAGAGACTTACTGGCATCTTGTGCACATTGGCCAGTTTCAATGACATAGACATTACTTGCGATAGGCTCTTCAGGCATCTCTCCAATGTGCTGCTTCATGGACTTCAGAATCTGGAACGGGACCACGAGAAGGATGCAGTTCTCCTCCAGACTTCAGTGAAAAGAGCTAGAATGATCTGATCCCAGCGAAAGGGTAGGCCTAAGCTTTTTTGACCCCGCCCCCCTCCCACTAAAAAAGGAAAGATAAACACACAAAAATCCCCCATGCTGGTAATGTAAGGTAACATCCCAAGCCTAAGGCTTGGTTATCTGGGTTCAAGTCCCGGCCAGTGTATCTTGATTTTTTTGCGTGTGTAAAATAGTGCAGGCTTTCAAAGTATTTTCACTAAAGTTGATGCAAATTATTTGAATATTCTTTCATGTATTCGTCAACATATCTTTCACAATTACAACTAAAATTAACATTGTAATGCTTTTCAGAGGACACATTTATAAGTTAGTGAACTCTACAATTATATTGATGTTCATAACGTTTTTGCGTCTCTTGAAGTTGAATAGTAGCCTTTTTACTGCTCACCCCCCCCCCCCCCTCCCCCCATATTTCTTTCTCTCTTTTTCATTTTCTTACTTATGAATATGATATCCATTGGTGTTTCATTTATTTCTTTAAGTCCTTTACTTGAATGATGATTTTAAAACAAACTGTTAAGTGTTGCAAGCTAAAATTATTAATTGATTGATTTTAAGACTAATAATTATTGTTTTGTTTTGATTGAGAGAGACTCTCCGCTCTGGTAATGCTCATGCTACCTCACAATTTCTGCAAAAACTTAACTCACTCTAGAAGCAATGGGATTAATCAAAACAAACACACAGTACTTACTATCCTTAAAGATAATAATAACAACACATAAAAAGGGCCAAGTAGTCTTACCTCTTCTTGTTCTAAACTCTCACTCTCAGCAAAAAAATTCATCTCAAAACCCATAAAATAGCATTTTTATGTTCACTTTATATCTTCTTTCACAGAATTATGGACAAAAACAACAAAATACAACATATTTTGGCAGTAGGAAGTCATACAATTGAACAAAGCAATGGCCTCTGAGATCAGAGGCCTGAATTTTGGTCTGCATGTCCTGAGAGAAGTAGTCCTTGGGAAATGACCAAAGTGTCCGGAACTGACCCCTTGATCAACTTCTTGGACGTCTGGTCCGGTTGTCATTAACGTTGAAGGACACGATTACAATACTTGGAAAGCAGTTTTAGTTACGGGACACCATGTGTTCCATAATTCCATGTCAAGCATTGTTTCTTTGAATGCAGTAAGTGTGCACAACACGCACTCAATGTACATTGAACCCACTCTTTCTTTGAAAGTGTTTTTTTTTTCTGAAAAATAGACATCGCCTTGCTTGGAATGTCTTCCGTGACTCACCATGGAAAGTTACACCATCGTTGACGTCATAGTCTTTTCAGGGGAAGGAATTCATAAAGCAAGATTGCTTTGTCAAAATTTCAATCAATTTAATGGAAAAATGAGGGTGTGACAGTGCCGCCTCAACTTTTACAAAAAGCCGGATATGACGTCATCAAAGGTGTTTATCGAAAAAATGAAAAAAAAGTCCGGGGATATCATACCCAGGAACTCTCATGTCAAATTTCATAAAGATCGGCCCAGTAGTTTAGTCTGAATCGCTCTACACACACACACAGACAGACAGACAGACACACACACACACACACACACACACACACACACACACACACACACACACACACACACACACACACACATACACCACGACCCTCGTCTCGATTCCCCCCTCTATGTTAAAACATTTAGTCAAAACTTGACTAAATGTAAAAAGATCTGAAAGACTGGTTGGCGACCGTGAGACACTCGTTTTTCGGCACCCTTGCGTCAGATAACTCACGCTCTACAAACCATATTAACATAAAATTGTATTTTTGATACAGGAAGTTAATGACCCTTGGACAACGAACAAAACAAGTCGCGTAAGGCGAAAATACAACATTTAGTCAAGTAGCTGTCGAACTCACAGAATGAAACTGAACGCAATGCCATTTTTCAGCAAGACCGTATACTCGTAGCATCGTCAGTCCACCGCTCATGGCAAAGGCAGTGAAATTGACAAGAAGAGCGGGGTAGTAGTTGCGCTAAGAAGGATAGCACGCTTTTCTGTACCTCTCTTTGTTTTAACTTTCTGAGCGTGTTTTTAATCCAAACATATCATATCTATATGTTTTTGAAATCAGGAACCGACAAGGAATAAGATGAAAGTGTTTTTAAATTGATTTCGACAATTTAATTTTGATAATAATTTTTATATATTTAATTTTCAGAGCTTGTTTTTAATCCAAATATAACATATTTATATGTTTTTGGAATCAGAAATGATGGACAATAAGATGAACGTAAATTTGGATCGTTTTATAAATTTTTATTTTTTTTTACAATTTTCAGATTTTTAATGACCAAAGTCATTAATTAATTTTTAAGCCACCAAGCTGAAATGCAATACCAAAGTCCGGGCTTCGTCGAAGATTACTTGACCAAAAGTTCAACCAATTTGGTTGAAAAATGAGGGCGTGACAGTGCCGCCTCAACTTTCACGAAAAGCCGGATATGACGTCATCAAAGACATTTATAAAAAAATGAAAAAAATTTTCGGGGATTTCATACCCAGGAACTCTCATGTCAAATTTCATAAAGATCGGTCCAGTAGTTTAGTCTGAATCGCTCTACACACACACACAGACAGACAGACACACACACACACACACACACACACACACACACACACACACGCACGCACATACACCACGACCCTCGTCTCGATTCCCCCCTCTACGTTAAAACATTTAGTCAAAACTTGACTAAATGTAATTATACAAAATGTTGTCTAGTTTGTTTTAAGACGCGACGACTGTGCAGAGCCAAAGTCCGGGGACAGCTTTCGCGACATTTTTTGAAAACGACCCATATGTGTATTTTATACGAATCGAAAAGAAAGACAGGTCAGTCTTCTTCTTCTTCTGCGTTCGTGGGCTGAAACTCCCACGTACACTCGTGTTTTTTGCACGAGTGGAATTTTACGTGTATGACCGTTTTTTACCCCGCCATTTAGGCAGCCATACGCCGTTTTCGGAGGAAGCATGCTGGGTATTTTCGTGTTTCTATAACCCACCGAACTCTGACATGGATTACAGGATCTTTTTCGTGCGCACTTGGTCTTGTGCTTGTGTGTACACACGGGGGTGTTCGGACACCGAGGAGAGTCTGCACACAAAGTTGACTCTGAGAAATAAATCTCTCGCCGAACGTGGGGACGAACTCACGCTGACAGCGGCCAACTGGATACAAATCCAGCGGGCTACCGACTGAGCTACATACCCGCCCTGAGACAGGTCAGTTATAGGAAGATTTAATCATGGAATTCACGAACCTTCTACTAGTACGTTGGCGTGTTGGTCTTTGAAATGAACGGTCAAAGAAATAATAATGAGAGGATAAAGATAAAATGAACTAAGCTCAGTTATGCGTTGTTTCTAGTCTAGCAGATGGTTTGTTCCTCGTCTTTGGGATGCGGAGGAGTTTCTCAGATGAAGATTAGAGGGAAAGGAATGGCTCATAGCTGCTAAGGGAATTGTGGAACAGACAGCTTATATTCAATTCTGAACTTCACTAGAACCCAGTGTGGGAGGCTGAGAGAAAATAATGTATCATTGTTAACTACTGTATTTACAGGATAATAAAACAAAGCTGAGTGAAAGCAGCCCAAATCGTTCAGAACATTTGATTTCTTTCTTGTGAACTGTGCGAGTGTGTTTGTGTGTGTGTGTGTGTGTGTGTGTGTGTGTGTGTGTGTGTGTGTGTGTGTGTGTATGTATGTGTGTGTGTGTGTGTGTGTGTCAGTGTTTGTCAGTGTGTGGTATGTGTGTCAGTGCGTGTGTGTGTGTGTCAGTGTGTGTGTGTGTGTGTGTCAGTGTTTGTGTGTGTGTCTGTGTGTATGTGTGTGTGTGTGTGTGTGTGTGAACCCAAAACCTTTGTTTCGATCGTCGACCTTTAGTTGTGAGCAACAAGAACAAAATACGTACAAGTGAATGACATCACAATGGCTGTACAAAGCAACACCTTACAAAAACACAATTCTGACTGACAGACATTATTTCCCACATTGGAAAGTGGACATTTTTCTAGAGCGATCATTGGTGACGTGCTTCAAGGAAAGAACACTAAGAAGACAAACAGGATGTCTTGAATCTTCTGTAGAGCCGTGAGCGGCTTTTAGTGCTAAAGTTTATTTTACCCCTTCCGAAACGATAATCGAAACAACAGTATGCGTTGCAATGTTTTTATTTCTCTGAAACCTCTCGTGACCGTGCAGACTGTCTTAAATTATTCAATCATGCGGCCTCCACAGGAATTTTTGCAATATTTCCTTGGTCTATGCACGCATTTGTTCTTCAACCTAGGCTCAATATTATGGAACGCTTTTAGCATCAATGCATTCGATTGAACCTTTTGTCAATATCTACTACGCAATTTGTGAAAATACGACCTTAGCTCACCCTTTAGATAATGGAAAAAAGTATTGAACTTCATACGGTTGGGAAAACAAAGAGCCAGAAAGAAAGAGAGGGGAATAGGAGAGAGAGGGGGAGAGAGAGAGAGTGAGAGGGAAAGAGAGAGAGAGAGAGAGAGATTGTAAGAGAGAGATAGAGGAAAAGAGAGAGATAAATAGAGAGAGACAGAGAAAGAGAGAGAGGGAGAGAGAGATAGATAGAGAGAGAGAGAGAGAGAGAGAGAGAGAGAGAGAGAGAGAGAGAGAGATGCTTGGGGGGGGGGGGGGGGGGGGGGCTTACGTTGGGCGGACGACGGAGACAAATCTACAAATAGACTTAGCTATTCCATATTTCTGCCGTGAAGTGAACTTAGGTTTACAGATCAAAACGTTTGGAATTTCTCTGCACTGTTACTTTTTCACGGAAAGAAAACTTGACGATCCGTATTTATCTAGTGGTGAAACCTACAGTGTTGTCACATGAGAAGGTGTAACGGCTATATGGGTTTGTTCGTTTCTCTCTCATTACTCCAATTCTAGAGAAAAACAACAACACCCAACAACGTCTAAGAAGCTTGAAAAAACCCAGACATTTGTAAACTTTCCAGATTACAAATGACGTACTATCCCAAACTCAATCTATTTTATTCTATATAAGAACGTCTTTGATCTTGAAATACTGATAACGGAGACTAAACAAGGAATCAGAGAGTCCTTAACTCCAAAATTGTTCAACTTCGGACCAACAATGTTAAACTGAAAAAGTGCATTAATAAGAGCTCGACGCCTTTACGTGAAACATCAGAAACTCTCCCCTTCAAGTGGGCGTACATCTGAACATACAGACATGGAATTTAAAATCCAAATGTCGACACCTTCACTGGCTTTAGCATGGACTACAACGATGATCGTCGTTTCAGAGGCCGTCATTACGTCACAAAAGTTTGACTTGGCTACGTCACAGAACGTCACGCAATACCAGGAAATGACGACAGCGTCTTCGAAGTTGATGTGCGTGAAGGAGTGCCTGAAGCACTCCTGGTGTGACTCCTTTGCCTATGGGAGTGCGAGAGGGGAGTGTTTTTTGCAGGTGGAGTCTGAGACCCTCTTGTGGATTAATGACGACGTGAAAGTATACAGAGTTAGATGTACGTCTCTGTTTCTGTCTCTGTCTCTCTGTCTCCGTCTCTGTCTCTGTCTCTGTCTCTCTGTCTCTGTCTCTCTCTCTCTCTGTCTCTCTCTCTCTCTCTTTCTTTCTTTTTGTCTTTCTCTCTCTCTCTCTCTCTCTCTCTCTCTCTCTCTTTCTCGCTGTATGTATGCCGGTGTGTGTGTGTGTGTGTGTGTGTGTGTATGTGTGTGTGTGTGTGTGTGTGTGTGCGTGCGTGCGTGTACGTGCGTGTACGCATGCGCATGTGTGTGTTTGCGCATGTGTGTGTTTGCGCATGCGTGCCTGAGTGTGTGCGCATGCGTATGTGCGTGTGCGTGCGTTCATACACACCATCGTGCATGTATGTTTCCAGGACGAAGTATATGAATGCACGTATGTTTGTCACAGCACTGTGCAATCATTCGGACGTGGACGACATCATGTTCAACGTCACTTGGCGACAGCCCGGACTGGAGGGGGACATCCGCTGCAACGACGACAACTACATGTACAGCGGGGACAGCCCCACCGTTCACTGCAAATACCCGGGACACTGGGTCACAGATGGTACCTGTCGTCAGAGAATCTGGAAAAACACACAGGTAGGTCTGGAGTATTTGGTATTCCAACCCTACACGAGGGGGGGGGGGGGGGGGGGTGAAATAGCTCAGTACAGTCGGTAGCGGCGCTGGCTTGAAAACCAGTTATCGCTATCGGCGTGGGTTCGATCCCCACGTTCGGCGAGGCATTTATTTCCCAGAGTCAACTTTTGTGCAGACTCTCCTCGGTCTTCAAACACCCTCGTGTGCGGGCATGCGCACGATAAAGATCCCACGTTCACAGCGAAAGTCTCAGGGCTTAGAAACACGAATACACGCATGCAGGAAAAAGGGAAGCGCCGTGCTGTAAAGCAGCTCACTTTCCTCCAGGAAACAAAAGGGAAGCGCCGTGCTGTAGAGCGGCTCACTTTCCTCCAGGAAACAAAAGGGAAGCGCCGTGCTGTAGAGCAGCTCACTTTCCTCCAGGAAACAAACGGGAAGCGCCGTGCTGTAGAGCGGCTCACTTTCCTCCAGGAAACAAAAGGGAAGCGCCGTGCTGTAGAGCAGCTCACTTTCCTCCAGGAAACAAACAGGAAGCGTCGTGCTGTAGAGCAGCTCACTTTCCTTCAGGAAACAAACGGGAAACGCCGTGCTGTAGAGCAGCTCACTTTCCTCCAGGAAACAAACGGGAAGCGCCGTGCTGTAGAGCGGCTCACTTTCCTCCAGGAAACAAACGGGAAGCGCCGTGCTGTAGAGCGGCTCACTTTCCTCCAGGAAACAAAAGGGAAGCGCCGTGCTGTAGAGCAGCTCACTTTCCTCCAGGAAACAAACAGGAAGCGTCGTGCTGTAGAGCAGCTCACTTTCCTTCAGGAAACAAACGGGAAGCGCCGTGCTGTAGAGCAGCTCACTTTCCTCCAGGAAACAAACGGGAAGCGCCGTGCTGTAGAGCAGCTCACTTTCCTCCAGGAAACAAACGGGAAGCGCCGTGCTGTAGAGCAGCTCACTTTCCTCCAGGAAACAAACGGGAAGCGCCGTGCTGTAGAGCAGCTCACTTTCCTCCAGGAAACAAACGGGAAGCGCCGTGCTGTAGAGCAGCTCACTTTCCTCCAGGAAACAAACGGGAAGCGCCGTACTGTAGAACAGCTCACTTTCCTCCAGGAAACAAACAGGAAGCGCCGTGCTGTAGAGCAGCTCACTTTCCTCCAGGAAACAAAAGGGAAGCGCCGTGCTGTAGAGCGGCTCACTTTCCTCCAGGAAACAAAAGGGAAGCGCCGTGCTGTAGAGCAGCTCACTTTCCTCCAGGAAACAAACAGGAAGCGTCGTGCTGTAGAGCAGCTCACTTTTCTTCAGGAAACAAACGGGAAGCGCCGTGCTGTAGAGCAGCTCACTTTCCTCCAGGAAACAAACGGGAAGCGCCGTGCTGTAGAGCAGCTCACTTTCCTCCAGGAAACAAACGGGAAGCGCCGTGCTGTAGAGCAGCTCACTTTCCTCCAGGAAACAAACGGGAAGCGCCGTGCTGTAGAGCAGCTCACTTTCCTCCAGGAAACAAACGGGAAGCGCCGTGCTGTAGAGCAGCTCACTTTCCTCCAGGAAACAAACGGGAAGCGCCGTACTGTAGAACAGCTCACTTTCCTCCAGGAAACAAACAGGAAGCGCCGTGCTGTAGAGCAGCTCACTTTTCTCCAGGAAACAAACGGGAAGCGCCGTGCTGTAGAGCAGCTCACTTTCCTCCAGGAAAGAAACGGGAAGCGCCGTGCTGTAGAGCAGCTCACTTTCCTCCAGGAAACAAACGGGAAGCGCCGTGCTGTAGAGCAGCTCACTTTCCTCCAGGAAACAAACGGGAAGCGCCGTACTGTAGAACAGCTCACTTTCCTCCAGGAAACAAACGGGAAGCGCCGTGCTGTAGAGCAGCTCACTTTCCTCCAGGAAACAAACGGGAAGCGCCGTGCTGTAGAGCAGCTCACTTTCCTCCAGGAAACAAACGGGAAGCGCCGTGCTGTAGAGCAGCTCACTTTCCTCCAGGAAACAAACGGGAAGCGCCGTGCTGTAGAGCAGCTCACTTTCCTCCAGGAAACAAACGGGAAGCGCCGTGCTGTAGAGCGGCTCACTTTCCTCCAGGAAAGAAACGGGAAGCGCCGTGCTGTAGAGCAGCTCACTTTCCTCCAGGAAACAAACGGGAAGCGCCGTGCTGTAGAGCAGCTCACTTTCCTCCAGGAAACAAACGGGAAGCGCCGTGCTGTAGAGCAGCTCACTTTCCTCCAGGAAACAAACGGGAAGCGCCGTGCTGTAGAGCAGCTCACTTTCTTCCAGGAAACAAACGGGAAGCGCCGTGCTGTAGAGCAGCTCACTTTCCTCCAGGAAACAAACGGGAAGCGCCGTGCTGTAGAGCAGCTCACTTACCTCCAGGAAACAAACGGGAAGCGCCGTGCTGTAGAGCAGCTCACTTTCCTCCAGGAAACAAACGGGAAGCGCCGTGCTGTAGAGCAGCTCACTTTCCTCCAGGAAACAAACGGGAAGCGCCGTGCTGTAGAGCAGCTCACTTTCCTCCAGGAAACAAACAGGAAGCGTCGTGCTGTAGAGCAGCTCACTTTCCTCCAGGAAACAAACGGGAAGCGCCGTGCTGTAGAGCAGCTCACTTTCATCCAGGAAACAAACGGGAAGCGCCGTGCTGTAGAGCAGCTCACTTTCCTCCAGGAAACAAACGGGAAGCGCCGTGCTGTAGAGCAGCTCACTTTCCTTCAGGAAACAAACGGGAAGCGCCGTGCTGTAGAGCAGCTCACTTTCCTCCAGGAAACAAACGGGAAGCGCCGTGCTGTAGAGCAGCTCGCTTTCCTCCAGGAAACTAACGGGAAGCGCCGTGCTGTAGAGCAGCTCATTTTCCTCCAGGAAACAAACGGGAAGCGTCGTGCTGTAGAGCAGCTCACTTTCCTCCAGGAAACAAACGGGAAGAGCCGTGCTGTAGAGCAGCTCACTTTCCTCCAGGAAACAAACGGGAAGCGCCGTGCTGTAAAGCAGCTCACTTTCCTCCAGGAAACAAACAGGAAGCGTCGTGCTGTAGAGCAGCTCACTTTCCTCCAGGAAACAAACGGGAAGCGCCGTGCTGTAGAGCAGCTCACTTTCCTCCAGGAAACAAACGGGAAGCGCCGTGCTGTAGAGCAGCTCACTTTCCTCCAGGAAACAAACAGGAAGCGTCGTGCTGTAGAGCAGCTCACTTTCCTCCAGGAAACAAACGGGAAGCGCCGTGCTGTAGAGCAGCTCACTTTCCTCCAGGAAACAAACGGGAAGCGCCGTGCTGTAGAGCAGCTCACTTTCCTCCAGGAAACAAAAGGGAAGCGCCGTGCTGTAGAGCAGCTCACTTTCCTCCAGGAAACAAACGGGAAGCGCCGTGCTGTAGAGCAGCTCACTTTCCTCCAGGAAACAAACGGGAAGCGCCGTGCTGTAGAGCAGCTCGCTTTCCTCCAGGAAACAAACGGGAAGCGCCGTGCTGTAGAGCAGCTCATTTTCCTCCAGGAAACAAACGGGAAGCGTCGTGCTGTAGAGCAGCTCACTTTCCTCCAGGAAACAAACGGGAAGCGCCGTGCTGTAGAGCAGCTCACTTTCCTCCAGGAAACAAACGGGAAGCGCCGTGCTGTAGAGCAGCTCACTTTCCTCCAGGAAACAAACGGGAAGCGTCGTGCTGTAGAGCAGCTCACTTTCCTCCAGGAAACAAACGGGAAGCGCCGTGCTGTAGAGCAGCTCACTTTCCTCCAGGAAACAAACGGGAAGCGCCGTGCTGTAGAGCAGCTCACTTTCCTCCAGGAAACAAACGGGAAGCGCCGTGCTGTAGAGCGGCTCACTTTCCTCCAGGAAACAAACGGGAAGCGTCGTGCTGTAGAGCAGCTCACTTTCCTCCAGGAAACAAACGGGAAGCGCCGTGCTGTAGAGCAGCTCGCTTTCCTCCAGGAAACAAACGGGAAGCGCCGTGCTGTAGAGCAGCTCACTTTCCTCCAGGAAACAAACGGGAAGCGTCGTGCTGTAGAGCAGCTCACTTTCCTCCAGGAAACAAACGGGAAGCGCCGTGCTGTTGAGCAGCTCACTTTCCTCCAGGAAACAAACGGGAAGCGCCGTGCTGTAGAGCAGCTCACTTTCCTCCAGGAAACAAACAGGAAGCGTCGTGCTGTAGAGCAGCTCACTTTCCTCCAGGAAACAAACGGGAAGCGCCGTGCTGTAGAGCAGCTCACTTTCCTCCAGGAAACAAACGGGAAGCGCCGTGCTGTAGAGCAGCTCACTTTCCTCCAGGAAACAAACGGGAAGCGCCGTACTGTAGAGCAGCTCACTTTCCTCCAGGAAACAAACAGGAAGCGTCGTGCTGTAGAGCAGCTCACTTTCCTCCAGGAAACAAACGGGAAGCGCCGTGCTGTAGAGCAGCTCACTTTCCTCCAGGAAACAAACGGGAAGCGCCGTGCTGTAGAGCGGCTCACTTTTCTCCAGGAAACAGCGGCCCAAATATCAAGGAGCGTAACTTCACAGGACTTTATGGAATCTTATCCTTATCTTATCCTTATCCTTCCAGTTCGAGAAATGAAATAATTGTACGATGCATGTGTGACTGTCTATGATGCTGTTAAAGAAGATCAAAATTGAAGAGCAGTGTCCCAAATTTTTCTTTTCCTTTTCATTACTTTACTGTCCCATCGCTGGGAAATTCGGGTCGCTTCTTCCGAGTGGAAAGCTAGCAGCAACATAATCGCGCTACCCAGTCAACCATTTGGTTATGTCCATTGAACATGCAAATAACGTTTACGGAATGAGTAGACTTTTAAAGTCAACATTATCGCTTTTCACTTCGAAAATACATCAGATTTAACACAGTATCACGGTTTACTATGTCTGTATAATGGTACCTTGGGTACTGTTTTTGGATTTCACCTGGAAGCAGTCTGGTTTCACAGACAACATTTACGAACTTCTACAAAACTGAGCAAACAAGCATCATCTTCACTTGTCTACATCTCTATTAAACCCAGTGGATACAACCTTCTTTTTACATTTAGTCAAGTTTTGACTAAATGTTTTAACGTAGAGGGGGAATCGAGACGAGGGTCGTGGTGTATGTGCGTGCGTGCGTGTGTGTGTGTGTGTGTGTGTGTCTGTCTCTGTGTGTGTGTAGAGCGATTTAGACTAAACTACTGGACCGATCTTTATGAAATTTGACATGAGAGTTCCTGGGTATGAAATCCCCAGACGTTGTTTTCATTTTTTTGATAAATGTCTTTTATGACGTCATATCCGGCTTTTCGTGAAAGTTGAGGCGGCACTGTCACGCTCTCATTTTTCAACCAAATTGGTTGAAATTTTGGTCAAGTAATCTTCGACGAAGCCCGGACTTCGGTATTGCATTTCAGCTTGGTGGCTTAAAAATTAATTAATGACTTTGGTCATTAAAAATCTGAAAATTGTAAAAAAAAATAAAAATTTATAAAACGATCCAAATTTACGTTCATCTTATTCTCCATCATTTTCTGATTCCAAAAACATATAAATATGTTATATTTGGATTAAAAACAAGCTCTGAAAATTAAATATATAAAAATTATTATCAAAATTAAATTGTCGAAATCAATTTAAAAACACTTTCATCTTATTCCTTGTCGGTTCCTGATTCCAAAAACATATAGATATGATATGTTTGGATTAAAAACACGCTCAGAAAGTTAAAACAAAGAGAGGTACAGAAAAGCGTGCTATCCTTCTTAGCGCAACTACTACCCCGCTCTTCTTGTCAATTTCACTGCCTTTGCCATGAGCGGTGGACTGACGATGGGGGGTCGATGCTACGAGTATACGGTCTTGCTGAAAAATGGCATTGCGTTCAGTTTCATTCTGTGAGTTCGACAGCTACTTGACTAAATGTTGTATTTTCGCCTTACGCGACTTGTTCTTCTTTTTGCGTTCGTGGGCTGAAACTCCCACGTACACTCGTGTTTTGCGCAGACTCTCCTGCGCGAGTGGAATTTAACGTGTATGACCGTTTTTACCCCGCCATTTAGGCAGCCATACGCCGCTTTCGGAGGAAGCATGGTGGATATTTTCGTGTTTCTATAACCCACCGAACTCTCACATGGATTACAGGATCTTTTCCGTGCGCACTTGGTCTTGTGCTTGCGTGTACACACGAAGGGGTATAAGCCACTAGCAGCTCTGCACATAAGTTGACCTGGGAGATCGGAAAAATCTCCACACTACGCGGCCGGGATTCGAACCTTCGACCTTCCTATTAAGAATTTAAGAGGCCGACGTCTTACCACCCCGCCACAGCGCCCATCCAGTGGATACAACCAAGTGATAAAGATCGCTGGGAGCTTAGGGGCCTTTGACGGTTGGTGTGGGTACATTTGTCGGTATGTTATCGACGCTAAATCAAACATACGTGTAAAAAAAAAAAAAAAAGCATTCTAAGTACAGGCATACTTGTCTTGCATGTAATGGTTTGCTTGTTGCTTAAAGGTTCAGGACAGACATCCCTTCCCTCGTGCGATATCTCCAGGATGGGCCATGTGTGTGCGGGGTGTCTCATGTACAGCGTGTAAAAAGTAGGTAAACTTTCCTGTGTGCGCGCGCGCGCGCGCGCGCGCGTATGTGTGTGTGTGTGTGTATGTGTGTGTATTTGTGTGTGTGTGTGTGTGTGTGTGCATGCGTGCGTATGTGTGTGTCAGGGTGTGTGTGTGTGTGTGTGTGTGCTTGTGATTGCATGCGTGTGTGGCATGCATACGCGTGTGTGTGTCTATATATGCACGTGCGTGCGTGTGTGAGTATGCGCGACTGTTGTTGTTGTGTGTATGTGTACGCGTAGCTGCGTTTGGATGTGTGTTTACCGCTCCTGTTTTATTTCTTATTCTTGACTTTCAGATTCAGTTTTGATCTGAAAAACGACAGCGATTATATCGTACACCTGGACGTCCGCTTTGACTTCAAAACAACTGTCAAGAAACTGTTATTGACCAGCAAGGTGAACGGGACGTGGCTGGGCGGGACATTGGTTGACGACTTCCCCTTTGACTACGGAGAGCCTTTTGAAGTGGAGCTGCGAGGCCCGGACTCGAACCTTTTGGAGGTATGGAAACGGATGGAGAGGGGGGGGGGGGAGGGGGGGCAGGGGCATGGAGACTGGAGGGAGGGGTATCAACTCTGGTTGCAGAAACATTGCAAAGTCAACTCGACGAACAAGTTATTGCATTCATTTTCGTACTCCAACTAAAGCATTCATTCCTGTGTCATTTCATTCTATGTCATGTCAACGAATCCAAGATTTATTTTACAGGGGTCACGTTCCCGCGTTCCAAATAAGGGTACCCCCAAAATCGACCTGACAAAAACTTAAGATACGAATTAAAAAATCGACCAAAATTCATAATAGGCAACTTGCCATCTTCGACATACGAGGAAACAGTCAAACCAATTATCTAACCAGAACAGGAAGTTTTGTTTCCTAGTCTTGCGTATTTCTTGTGTTATGCCATTCCTACTGATGCAGGTGTCGATCGCACGAGTGGTTGAAAAGGGGAGTTTTTCTGCGTCAATTTTGAGGGGTATTATGACAAAAAGCGTTGTATTTCAGCAATGATCTTGTGGTTTGCTTCAAAACTTTCGGGATCTTATGCCTACATTAAAAAGTTTTTGAGGTAAATTGGATCATTGCAGGTATACACACATGTTATGCACCGGCACGGTTGGCCTAGTGGTAAGGCGTCCGCCCCGTGATCGGGAGGTCGTGGGTTCGAACCCCGGCCGGGTCATACCTAAGACTTTAAAATTGGCAATCTAGTGGCTGCTCCGCCTGGCGTCTGGCATTATGGGGTGAATGCTAGGACTGGTTGGTCCGGTGTCAGAATAATGTGACTGGGTGAGACATGAAGTCTGTGCTGCGACTTCTGTCTTGTGTGTGGCGCACGCTCCCTTGCCCTGGAAGAAATACACAGGAGGTACCCAGCCAGCAAGTGGACCCACGCTTATACAGATGGTTCGGCAGAGTGCGCAACCAAGAACGGAGGAAGTGGCGTCTTCTTTCAAATTCCAGGAAGACCCCCAGAGACACTGACCACACCATGCGGTGTTCTCTGCTCCAACTTCAAAGCAGAAGTTGTTGCCCTCCATACAGCTGCAGACTTCCTCACCTCTCTTGAGGAAACCCCACCCAAGGTTGTCTTCCTCTCTGACTGCCTGTCCGCACTACAAGTCCTCACAGCCCCTGCAGAACACCTCGTGGAAGAGCTGAAGAAGTCCCTGAACGACTTGTCCCAGAAAGCCTCCGTAGTTCTGCAGTGGATTCCAGCGCACTGCGGCATCGCTGGAAATGAGAAGGCGGATGGTCTGGCCAAAGATGCAGGAAGACAGGAACAACCAGAAACCAGCCTGTCCTTCCGAGAGACCAAAACCCTCATCAAGCATCGCTGGAAGACAGCATTCAAAGAAAGAAACGGAGGCTACAAGCCAGACCAAGACCCCATCCACCGCCTCAGCCGTGCAGAGCAGACTGCCATCTTCCGGCTGCGTACAGGGCACTGCGGCTTTAAAGCGCACCTGAAAAGGATCGGCGTAGCAGAGTCGGCATTGTGCGATTGTGGGGCGGCCGACCAGACAGTAGAACATGTATTGAATACATGCACAAACTTCACTCTGCTGCGGAACCAGATCTGGCCAGAAGGAGCTACACTGGAGACCAAGCTCTGGGGAACGTCAGAAGACCTGAAAGCGACGTTCCAGTTCACGACAGCAGCGGAACTACGACCCTAGACACAACCGTCGAACGCAGAAGAAGAATATGTCAAAGCAGCACCGCCCTGATATGGCCCTTCGTGGTCGGCTGGGCGTTAAGCAAACAAACAAACATGTTATGCAATATTCAGGAAAATGTTTTAAAACCCGTCAAAGATTTGATGACAAGCATCCACAAAATTCACGACTTCGCATGCATACAACTAATGATTGATACAAATACAGCAACTGTTTCATTTGAGTATGACTACTGCTTGTAAACACATGAAACAAATTGAACATGCAGGCTGTTTTCTACAGACAGCGGTTATCGCTGAGTGCCTCTCAATAAACTCTGCGGTCAAGCATGACTAAGTATCGCTGTAGGACAGCAAAGATCCCCCCAAAATTAATCGTGTTTACAAGACTAGCAAATAGACACTTATGGTCACAATTAAATGAAAATTTGGCAGTATTTGTATAAATCATTTTATGTATGCATTCGAAGTCTTTGTAAACAATTTAATTACAGTTAATGCATTATTTAGATTTATAAAATGTTTGGCCGAGTTTTGTTCAGCCGTGTTACTTGGAAAACGGTAAACACGTGTAACGAATACGGCCGAAGTGCTATTTTCTCTTTGAAGCGTACGCGTGTGTGTGTGTGTGTGTGTGTGTGTGTGTGTGTGTGTGTGTGTGTGTGTGTGTGTGTGTGTGTGTGTGTGTGTGTGTGTGTGTGTGTATGTGTGTGTGTGTGTGTGTGTGTGTGTGTGTGAGTGTCAGTGTGTTTTGTGTACACGGTTGTCTTTATGCCAAACAGATGTACGTGAACAGGACACTGACGGCGTCTTACATGGCTCCTCATTCCCTGGCCATCGCATCTTACTTCCGCGTGCAAATGGTCAAAATGTCCGGGACTGACCCCTTGATCAACTTCGTGGACCTCTGGTCCGGTTGTAATTAACGTTGTAGGACACGAAACAAACAAAGAGAAGGCTGTTTCAGTTATGGAACACCATGTGTTCCAAAATTCCATGTAAAGCATTGTTTCTTTGATTGCACTAAGTGTGCATAACACGCACCCAATGCACATAGAATCCCTTCTTTACTGGAGAGTGCTTTTTCCCAAAAATATTCTTCGAGTGACTTGCTTGCAATGTACTCTGCCCTACCACTCACCTTGGAAAGTTGCACCATCATTGACGTCATTTATAACCTTGAACGGTTGAAAACGACGTTAAACACCAAATAAAGAAAGAAAGATTGACGTCATTCTTTTTTTCAGGGGAATTAATTCACAAAGCATACAAACGTATTCACATGCACGAGATCGGGAATTCAAGACCCCTACCCTAGGAGCCACACGAAGCTAGATTAGAAGCTTTTCCCCCCTCGCTTTTTGTTTACAGCTAACTAAAATCTCTGTCGTGAGTAAGGATATCTGCTTTTTTTTTATTGTGTTTTCCACAAGCAATAACTTTTTTGTTGTTGAAAAGATTTGGTTTTTTTTCTTTAGAAATAGCACGAAGCAACATACGTTTAACTGTTCGCATTGTATTTTGGCTCAGCTTTCAAAGAATTATTCTTTTAAGACTCTTGGAGGCATACACAAGCAACTTTTATTCGGTATTGGCTATCTGCATTAAGTTAATACTTTATTGCAGTTTCACAGAAACGGTTTTCTATTGGAAAGACACAACAAAAACAGATTCTTAGATCTTCTTGTGCGTAGGTTAGTTCTTGTCATGGCCGTTTCTGTCTGTAATGTACAATGTATTTGTCCGAAAATGTACATTATGTGCGAGTCAAATCATGGTGGTCTGCATGCATCGACCTTAATAACATCTTTCAGAAAAGGCGCGAAGGAGCCACCGAGACACATGTTTCTCTCACCTTGCCAATACCATGCGTCTCTTGGACATGTATGTATATTATAATGTAGTATTATAATACAGTATGCCTGTTGTTAGTTGTTTAATTTGTTGCCCCACACTCTGTGTTACATCTTCGTTCTGTTTTAGATCTGTACGCTTTTATGTGAGTTCTGCTTTATTGTCAGACTTTTTATGTGTACCTATGTGTCTATTACTTATCTTACGTTTTTTCATCTTTTTAAAAACAATTTTTCTAGATTATCTTAAAAACTATAAGTGGTCGTTGTCTATGATTTTTTTTAATGCTTGTATGTTATTTCTTACGAGAAAACTTTTTGTAAAATGTTAAATTTTAATGTCTAATGTAAAGCGCCATGAGACTGCCATTTGGCGGTGAACAGCGCTATAAAAGAATGTGTTGTTATTATTTTATTATTATATTTCATACGAACCAAAAGGAAATAAAGGTCAGTTATTGGAAGGTTTAATAATGGAATTAACGAAACATCTGCTATTACGTTGGCGTGTTGGTCTTTAGAATGGACGGACAAAGAGAGAATAAAAAGAAAATGAACTAAGCTCAG
>NC_090250.1:46279283-46291783 GCF_037325665.1 Littorina saxatilis
TGGCGACAGCCCGGACTGGAGGGGGACATCCGCTGCAAAGACGACAACTACATGTACAGCGGGGACAGCCCCACCGTTCACTGCAAATACCCGGGACACTGGGTCACGGATGGTACCTGTCGTCAGAGAATCTGGAGAAACACACAGGTAGGTATGGAGTATTTGGCATTCCAACCCTACACGGGGGGGGGGGGGGGGGGGGGTGAAATAGCTCAGTACAGTCGGTAGCGGCGCTGGCTTCAAAACCAGTTGTCGCTATCGGCGTGGGTTCGATCCCCACGTTCGGCGAGGCATTTATTTCCCAGAGTCAACTTTTGTGCAGACTCTCCTCGGTCTTCAAACACCCTCGTGTGCACGCATGCGCACGATAAAGACCCCATGTTCACATCGAAAGTCTCAGGGCTTGGAAACACAAATACACGCATGCAGGAAAAAGGAAACAAATGGGAAGCGCCGTGCTGTAGAGCAGCTCACTTTCCTCAATAAAAAAGCAGCCCAAATATCAATGAGCGTAACTTCACAGGACTTTATGGAATCTTATCCTTATCTTATCCTTATCCTTCTAGTTCGAGAAATGAAATAATTGTTCGATGCATGTGTGACTGTCCATGATGCTGTTAAAGAAGATAAAATTGAAGAGCAGTGTCCCAAATTTTTCTTTTCCTTTTCATTACTTTACTGTCCCATCGCTGGGAAATTCGGGTCGCTTCTTCCGAGTGGAAAGCTAGCAGCAACATAATCGCGCAACCCAGTCAACCATTTGGTTATGTCCATTGAACATGCAAATAACGTTTACGGAATGAGTAGACTTTTAAAGTCAACATTATCGCTTTTCACTTCGAAAATACATCAGATTTAACACAGTACCACGGTTTACTATGTCTGTATATTGGTACCTTGGGTACTGTTTTTGGATTTCACCTGGAAGCAGTTTGGTTTCACAGACAACATTTACAAACTTCTACAAAACTGAGCAAACAAGCATCATCTTCACTTGTCTACATCTCAAAGCCTGAAGTTGTGTGTGTTTCTTTCCGATTAAATGCCTTTAACCCCCAACATTTGCTGTCAATAAACCCTGATATATTTGGATCCAACCGGATTATATGCATTTTACCCCAAATTGTGCTGTTAATAAACCCTGTTTTTTACATTTAGTCAAGTTTTGACTAAATGTTTTAACATAGAGGGGGAATCGAGACGAGGGTCGTGGTGTGTGTGTGTGTGTGTGTGTGTGTGTGTGTGTGTGTGTGTGTGTGTCTGTGCGTGTGTGTAGAGCGATTCAGACCAAATTATTGGACCGATCTTTATGAAATTTGACATGAGAGTTCCTGGGAATGATATCCCCGGACTTTTTTTCTTTTTTTCGATAAATACTTTTGATGACGTCATATCCGGCTTTTTGTAAAAGTTGAGACGGCACTGTCACACCCTTCATTTTTCAATCAAATTGATTGAAATTGTTGCAAAGCAGTCTTCGACGAAGGCCGGACTTCGGTATTGCATTTCAGCTTGGTGGCTTAAAAATTAATTAATGACCTTGGTCATTAAAAATCTGAAAATTGTAATAATTTTTTTTTTAATATAAAACGATCCAAATTTACGTTCATCTTGATCGATCTTATTCTACATCTTTTCCTGATTCCAAAAACATATAAATATGTTATATTTGGATTAAAAACAAGCTCTGAAAATTAAAAATATAAAAATTATGATCAAAATTAAATTTCCGAAATCGATTTAAAAACTATTTCATCTTATTCCTTGTCGGTTCCTGATTCCAAAAACATATAGATATGATATGTTTGGATTAAAAACACGCTCAGAAAGTTAAAACGAAGAGAGGTACAGAAAAGCGTGCTATGCAGCACAGCGAAACCACTACCGCGCTGAACAGGCTCGTCAGTTTCACTCCGTTTTGCACAAGCGGCGGACTACGGTCATTGTGAAAAAATGCAGTGCGTTCAGTTTCATTCTGTGAGTTCCACAGCTTGACTAAATGTAGTAATTTCGCCTTACGCGACTTGTTTCTTATATCCTCCCGGATTAAACTCAGTGTACCCCAAATATTGCTGCCATAAGTTGAATGTATTAAACACAGTGGATACAACCAAGTGATAAAGATCGCTGGGAGCTTAGGGGCCTTTGACGGTCGGTGTGGGTACATTTGTCGGTATGTTATCGACGCTAAATCAAACATACATGTAAAAATTTTTTTTTAAAAAAAAGCATTCTAATTACAGGCATACTTGTCTTGCATGTAATGGTAAGCTTGTTGCTTAAAGGTTCAGGACAGACATCCCTTCCCTCGTGCGATATCTCCAGGATGGGCCATGTGTGTGCGGGGTGTCTCGTGTACAGCGTGTGAAAAGTAGGTAAACTTCCCTGTGTGCGCGCGTGTCTGTGTGTGTGTGTGTGTGTGTGTGTGTGTGTGTGTGTATGTGTGTGTGTGTGTGTGTGTGTATTTGTATGTGTGTGTGTGTGTGTGTATGTGTGTGTGCGTGTGTGTGAGTGTGTGTGAGTGTGTGTATGTGTGTGTGTATGTGTGTGTGTATGTGTGTGTATTTGTGTGTGTGTGTGTATGTATGTGTGTGTGTGTGCGTGCGTATGTGTGTTTCAGTGTGTGTGTGTGTGTGTGCTTGTGATTGCATGCGTGTGTGGCATGCATGCGCGTGTGTGTGTCTATATATGCACGTGCGTGCGTGTGTGAGTATGCGCGACTGTTGTTGTTGTGTGTATGTGTACGCGTAGCTGCGTTTGGATTTGTGTATGTGTATGTGTGTTTACCGCTCCTGTTTTATTTCTTATTCTTGACTTTCAGATTCAGTTTTAATCTGAAAAACGACAGCGATTATATCGTACACCTGGACGTCCGCTTTGACTTCCAAACAACGGTCAAGAAACTGTTGTTGACCAGCAATGTGAACGGGACGTGGCTGGGCGGGACAATGGTTGACGACTTCCCCTTTGACTACGGAGAGCCTTTTGAAGTGGAGCTGCGAGGCCCGGACTCGAACCTTTTGGAGGTATGGAAACGGATGGAGAGGGGGGGGGGGGGGAGGGGGGGCAGGGGCATGGAGACTGGATGGAGGGGTATCAACTCTGGTTGCAGAAACATTGCAAAGTCAACTCGACGAACAAGTTATTGCATTCATTTTCGTACTCCAACTAAAGCATTCATTCCTGTGTCATTTCATTCTATGTCATGTCAACGAATCCAAGATTTCTTTTACAGGGGTCACGTGCCCGCGTTCCAAATAAGGGTACCCCCAAAATCGACCTGAAAAAAACTTAAGATACGAATTAAAAAATCGACCAAAATTCATAATAGGCAACTTGCCATCTTCGACATACGAGGAAATAGTCTAACCAGAACAGGAAGTTTTGTTTCCCTATCTTGCGTATTTCTTGTGTTATGCCATTCCTACTGATGCAGGTGTCGATCGCACGAGTGGTTGAAAACGGGAGTTTTTCTGCGTCAATTTTGAGGGGTATTATGACAAAAAGCGTTTTATCCTACATACGTGAGAGAGACACCCGTGAGATAATAATCGTTCAAATCACACGTGTGTATATCATGTAAATGAGGTCATGTCAAGAAAGTCTGGCGGGGACCTGTTTTTCCACTGCTTACCGTGATGCCAAAGTCACCGAGACAAACGTCATTATAGAAACAAAAATTGCGCTCGCTAATTACCCTCGATGAATCTTTAGAACTAACACGTCACGCCACACTTTCAGAGTGACGTTTCTTTGCTTTGACGTAATAGATTGCACAAGGCTTTAGAAGAGATCGAGGTTCGAAAACAAGCGTCTTCAATTTAGCTGCCTCTACTGCAAGACATTTTCAGTCAAATACACGTAAGTACAGTATGTAGGATAAACAGAATACTACATGGCTTGCTGTGTCTTACCAGATTTACACTCGTTGCTTTTTCAAATAGTGAACAGCTCGCTTTCGCTCGCAGTTCAATATTTAAAAAAAAAACTCGTGTAAATCTGGTACGACACAGCAAGCCATGTAGTATTCTCTATGTATTTCAGCAATGATCTTGTGGTTTGCTTCGAAACTTTCGGGATCTTATGCCTACATTAAAAAGTTTTTGAGGTAAATTGGATCATTGCAGGTATGCACACACATGTTATGCAATATTCAGGAAAATGTTTTAAAACCCGTCAAAGATTTGATGACAAGCATCCACAAAATTCACGACTTCGCATGCATACAACTAATGATTGATACAAATACAGCAACTGTTTCATTTGAGTATGACTACTGGCGGATATTTGCTTGTAAACACATGAAACAAATTGAACATGCAGGCTGTTTTCTACAGACAGTGGTTATCGCTGAGTGCCTCTCAATAAACTCTGCGGTCAAGCATGACTAAGTATCGCTGTAGGACAGCAAGGATCCCCCCAAAATTAATCGTGTTTACAAGACTAGCAAACAGACACTTATGGTCACAATTAAATAAAAATTTGGCAGTATTTGTATAAATCATTTTATGTATGCATTCGAAGTCTTTGTAAACAATTTAATTACAGTTAATGCATTATTTAGATTTATAAAATGTTTGGCCGAGTTTTGTTCAGCCGTGTTACTTGGAAAACGGTAAACACGTGTAACGAATACGACCAAAGTGCTATTTTCTCTTTGAAGCGTACGTAAAAACCTTGTGATCAATAAGTATAGACATATGCAACTCCTATGTCCCTACGTTATTGTTAAGGGTGGCACAGTTGCCAGTGTGCCCCGTATGTGTGTGTGTGTGTGTGTGTGTGAGTGTGTGTGTGTGTGTGTGTGTGTGTGTGTATGTGTGTGTGGTGTGTATGTGTGTGTGTGTGTGTGTGAGGTGTGTGTGTGTGTGTGAGTGTGTGTCTGTGAGTGTGTGTGTGTGTGTGTGTGTGTGTGTGTGTGTGAGTGTGTGTGTGCGTGTGTGTGTGGTGTGCGTGTGTGGTGTGTGTGTGTCTGTGATTGTGTGTGTGTGTGTGCGTGCGTGTGTGCGTGCGCGTGCGCGCGCGCGTGTGTGTGTGTGTGTGTCTGTGTGTGTGAGTGTCAGTGTGTTTTGTGTACACGGTTGTCTTTATGCCAAACAGATGTACGTGAACAGGACACTGACGGCGTCTTACATGGCTCCTCAATCCCTGGCCATCGCATCTTACTTCAGCGTGCAAATGATCAAAATGTACGGGACTGACCCCTTGATCAACTTCGTGGACGTCTGGTCCGGTTGTAATTAACGTTGTAGGACACGAAACAAACAAAAAGAAGGCTGTTTCAGTTATGGAACACCATGTGTTCCAAAATTCCATGTAAAGCATTGTTTCTTTGATTGCACTAAGTGTGCATAACACGCACCCAATGCACATAGAATCCCTTCTTTACTGGAGAGTGCTTTTTCCCAAAAATATTCTTCGAGTGACTTGCTTGCAATGTACTCTGCTCTACCACTCACCTTGGAAAGTTACACCATCATTGACGTCATTTATAACCTTGAACGGTTGAAAACGACGTTAAACACCAAATAAAGAAAGAAAGATTGACGTCATTCTTTTTTCAGGGGAATTAATTCACAAAGCATACAAACGTATTCACAGGCACGAGATCGGGAATTCAAGACCCATACCCTAGGAGCCACACGAAGCTAGATTAGAAGCTTTTCCCCCCTCGCTTTTTGTTTACAGCTAACTAAAATCTCTGTCGTGAGTAAGGATATCTGCTTTTTTTTTATTGTGTTTTCCACTAGCAATAACTTTTTTGTTGTTGAAAAGATTTTTTTTTCTTTAGAAATAGCACGAAGCAACATACGTTTAACTGTTCGCATTGTATTTTGGCTCAGCTTTCAAAGAATTATTCTTTTAAGACTCTTGGAGGCTGTGACGTCTGCTTCTCGTTCTAGGGCTGATCAGTGTTTAACAGAGACGAAGTGCAAAGAAGTAATAAGAAATTTAATAATTCTGTACTTTCATAAACATGCACATGATCATTCTTGCAGACATCAATCCCTTTCTCTTAGAATCTTCAAATGAAAGTTTTATAGATTATGATTTCGCTGGTGTGATTTCACACACACATAACAACATTGTCTTTCTTCTTCTTGTTGCGTCGACGTTTAGCATCGAAGAGCGGAACGTACTTCTTCTCGTTGAAAATGTATTTCGGTTTACACAAATGAAGACATGAAGGTGTGTAAATGTTCACAAAATATAAAGCAGTCTACTCATCATGATAAACTCGATCTGGGTGACACTTGGGGACGTTGGTGGTTCCTTCCGTGGTTACCGCTGACATTGCCCTTCCCACAGTGTTCACACGACATCATTTACACAAGCATTGTACACCCCTGTACACTTGCACCTTCTGCAACACACACGTGCAATATCTGTTATTATCAAGTATGATTTCCATCGATATCATTCAATTTGTTTCTCTAAAACAAACACAGAAACAAGAGTTCACAGACTGACACAAACACATGGAAAATGAACAATACCTGTGTTTTCCTGTGAATCAATAATGTTAAAATGTATTAGCGTGTTTTACCTGCGGTTAGTGGACCTTTGGAGATCGCAAAAATGTGGAAATCCGTCCACGGAAGGTTAAACATATGCTAGTGCAATCTACGTGGCTTCGTTGATTGCTGCCATCTTGGAGTCAATGAAACGGTCAGAGCATTGCATCCTAGCAACCTCAACTGAATATATGTACAGTTCATATTCACGAATTAATACCAATGCACGCTGTTTCCTTTTGCTCTCTTCTTTAAATTTCTTTCCATGAAGATAAACAAATTCTTGTCTTGTACGCTGCACTAGTTTTGGACTAATGGCGCGAGCGTTGACGTCATATGTATACAGTGTCGTCATGACGTAGTCTCGGTCATTTAACCTCGTTTTGTGTACGCAACTAGTGAAGTCTCGATTAATATGAGAGAGGGAGTCGATACACGAATTCCATTCGTCACATAACCCCATGGATCAAGATAATTATCCTATCCCAAGTAGATAATTATTCATCGTACGACGCTCAGCTCATATAATCTGCACCGTGGTTGTCCTTCCCGGGGATAACACGTACGGTGAACTCGTATGGCTGCAGTTGTAGGGCCCATCTCATCAGACGAGGGTTGTTCGGTTGTCGTTGGAGATGTTTGAGTGGGCGATGGTCTGTCTCAATGGTGAAGTGTTTCCCGTACAGATACCGTTCGAACTTTCCCACTCCCCAAACTGTAGCTAGGCATTCTTTTTCTACGGTGGCGTACCTACTTTCTGCTCCGTTGAACTTTTTGCTTTGATACGCAACAGGTCGTAGAGTCTCTTCGTGCTCTTGCATGAGAACAGCACCCATTCCTTTGTCGGAGGCGTCCGTCCTTAGCACGAAAGGTTTGCTGTGGTCTGGCATACACAGCACAGGTTTCTGTGAGATTTTCTCCTTGAGTGTCTCAAAACTCCTTTTCGCTTCGTCGTTCCAGACAAGCTTGTCTGGGTTGAACTTCTTTGTCAGGTCGGTTAACGGAACAGCTATGTTCGCGTATGACTCGATGTAGGACCTGTAGAAGTTGCAGAGTCCTAGGAACGACCGTAGTTCCTTCTTCGTGGTGGGTGGGAGAGCGTCCTGAATCTTCTTGATCTTGTCGCTTTCTGGCCACCTTTTTCCACCTCCCACTTCGTGTCCGAGGTACGGCAACTCTGTGTAGCCTATGTAGCACTTGGAGGGTTTTGCTGCCAAATTGGCTTCTTGTAGCCTCTGTAGTACTGCCTTCAGAGCTGACATGTGCTCTTCCCAGGTTTCAGTTGCTATAAGCACGTCGTCCATGAAGTGGTGGACGTCTTTTCTTCTGATTGGATTGAGTAGCTTCCTCATCATGCGGTTAAACACCCCCGTCGCTGTTTTCAATCCAAATGGCATGTTGGCCCAACGAAATTGGCCCGCTGAAGTTGTGAATGCCGTCTTGTCTCTATCCTCCTCCTCTATTGGGATCGCCCAATATCCTTTCGTCAAGTCTAGCTTTGAAAAGTATTTCGCTTTTCCCAAACTTTGAAACAGATGGTCGACATCGGTGATGGGTTCAGCGTCGAACACTACCACGTTGTTCAGAGCTCTCAGATCAGAACAGAAACGGTACTTTCCGTCCTTCTTCTTTATCAGGACGATGGGAGAGTTGTATGGAGAGTTTGCAGGTTCGATGACATGCAACTTCAGCATTTCTTCAATTTCCTTTTCGACAGTTTCTACCATGGCGTGAGGTATGGGTCTGGGTTTCACAAAGACTGGTTTCTTCTCTGTCACTTCAATGGAACATTTTTCCAGGTTCGTCGTCTTTGGAACATCTGTTAGGAACTCTTCAAATTCTTCACAGATCATCTTCGCCTCTTTGACCTTTGCCTCGTCCAATTTCTCGTCGAAATGGATGTTCTTCACATTTTCGGTTCTTTGAGTTTCTAGGAGGGGTAACATCTTCTGAGTGTCATACTTGAAGATGTCATCGTCCATCGTGTTGTCCTCTTCCATGACAACAGCCACGACCTCTTCTCCTCCGTCTTCTTCATCACTTTCTTCTTCGTTTGAAGCAGGAACGCTTGCTTGAGCAGATGAACTGGGATTGGGAGTGGCGGAACTCAATTCCCGTTCTTGGTACTCTTTGATGAGGTTGATGTGGTAGATCCGTGTTCTTCTGCCAACTTGGATCTTGTAGTCGAATTCATTCAACTTTTCCACAACCTTGTAGGGACCTGACCATGTAAGTTCCAGCTTGTTGTTCTTCACAGGGCGTAGAAGTAGAACCCGTTTTCCGACTTCTAGCGTCCTTGGTTTCGTTTTCTTGTTGAAGAAATGGGCTTGCTTGCTGGCCGCTTTCTTCAGGTTCTCACGTGCCACGTTGCACGTTTCTTCTATTCTGTTCCTGAGGTTGACTACATATTCCGCTGTAGTCTTCTGCTCCCCTGAGATTTCTTCTTCGGTCCATGTTTGGCGCAGCACTTGCATGGGTCCTTTGACAGATCTCCCATACAGCAGCTCAAACGGCGAAAATCCCATGCTTTCTTGTGGAGCTTCTCTGTATGCGAACAGGAGGGCGGGGATAAACGTGTCCCATTCCCTCGGTTGATCGATCGCTAACTTTTTCAGCATGCTCTTCAGTGTGGAGTTGAATCTTTCGACCAAACCATTCGCTTGAGGGTGAAACGGTGCGGTCATATGGTGTTTGATGCTGAGAAAGTCGTTCACTTCTTTCATCAGGTGGCTGGTGAACTGTGTGCCTTGGTCCGTTATCACTTCATCTGGGATTCCCAATCTGGTCCACATCTCCCAGAGAGCTTCAGCTACAGTGTCTGCTTGGATGTTTTTCAGGGCTACGGCTTCGGGGTATCGGGTAGCGTAGTCAACAGATACTAAGATGTATTGTTTCTTGCTCTCCGACATAGGTTTGACCGGGCCGATGATATCCACCGCAACTCTCTTGAAAACTGAACTGATGGGTGGCATCCTTCCCAGAGGGACTTTCTTTGTCTGACTTTTCGGTGCAGTTCTTTGGCATGTGTCACAGGACAAGCAATACCTACGAATGTCTCCTGCACACCCTGGCCACCAGAATTCTGCTCTAATTCTGTCAGATGTTTTTCTTTGACCTAAGTGTCCTGCCATGGGGTGATCGTGACCAAATGAAAGAACTTTGTTCCTGAGTTTCTTCGGAACGATTACTAGTGAACGGTCGTTTCCGTGGCGATCTTTCGTTGTTCTATACAGGATTTCTTTCTTGTATGAATACCGTATCCCATTGATCCCTTCTGGAGAGTTGGCAAATTGCCTGATGGTCTTCAACGTAGGGTCACTTGTCTGTTCTCTCTTCAGATCAGCTGGCGAATACAGTCTTTCTTCTTCCTTGACTCCCTGTTTGTGACTGCAGCTTGGTTTCTGGGCGTCTACTGTCGCTTGTGCTCTCGTGGTAACAACAGCTGCTGTCCCAGGGTACCACGCTGGGTCTCGAACAGGATATGTGGGAGTCAATTTCTTCTCTTTACCTAGTCCATACCATTTACCTATGAGGACAGGGTAAATTGGGTCGTCCATCACCGTTACTTCTGTCTCGGAGTCAAAGTAGGGTGAATCGATGTGCACCACGGCGGTGTGGTACATCTTCTTGGAGTCTTTCTCTGCCAGAGTAGTCTCCTTCATTTTCGCTGAATATGCCTCCTTTGGCACAAATTTCTTGCTGACAATGATACCAGTACATCCAGTGTCTCTCAAAGCGTTGACAATTGTTCCATTCAGCTTCACTGGTACCACTTCGGCACATTTCTTTTCCTTGCAATTTCCGCAAAGTTTTTCTAAGAGGATCGGTGTCTCAAGTGTATCTTTCTTCGATGAAACTGCACCTGCTGTGTCTCTCTTGTTTGGACAAAAACGAGAGACATGCCCTTGCAATTTACAAATGAAACAACATCCAGATGCTCGCAGTTTCTCTCTCTCGGCGTCACTCAACTTGGCCTTTAGAGTTTGATTTGCGGGTTTTGTTGATGTAGCAGCTATTCTTGTTTCTTCTTGGGGAGAACGACGTTTTTCAGGCTTAACGTACGTTGATGAAGTTTTGACGTTCGATCTAGATTGTTGATATGTGTTGGCTATCATCCCAATCTCTTTGGCGCTCTTAGGGTCTCTATCCCTAATGTGAACGGCGAGGTCAGGAGGAAGGGTGTCCAACACCTGCTCACGGACCAACAAATCTTTGAGATCTTTTACATCTTGGTCGCATTCTGCTAATTCCACCCATTTGTCTAGATACCGTTCTAGCTTCGTGATGTGCTCTTTATACGTGTCAGTGGCGCTTTTCTTGGTTTGGCGAAACTTCTTTCTATAATCTTCGCTAGTGAGTTGGAAGCCCTCATACAAAGCGTGTTTGAGAGTGTCGTAGTCATTAGCGTCTTCCTCGTTCAGCTTTGAGAAGATGACTCTCGCCTTACCCTTCAGAAAGTACACTACACGTGAAGCTTTTGCTGCATCACTCAGGTTACAGTCTCGGGCATAATACTCGAACTGATGGAACCAGCTCTCGATGTCATCACGGTCGTCTAGAAAAGGAATCTTGGGCTTGAAACCATCATCTTCGCGAATACGTCCTGGCGAGTTGTTGTTCCTGTTGCCCTCTTGGTTGGCGTTCTGGATTTTCAACTGTTCCAGTTGGAATTGTCGTTCAGCGTCACGTTCTAGCCGTAGTCGTCCAGCGTCACGTTCTTGTCGTTCAGCATCACGTTCTAGCCGTAGTCGTTCCTCGCGATCAAGAGTTTGTTGCTTCTCTTTCTGATCAAGAACAAATGCACGCAACTCGGCTCCTTCTAACCCCAACAACTGTCCTTCGGCCAATAGCTGTCTAGTCAACTCTAGCGGATCTACACTTGTGGACTGAGACATATTTACAGGTGACACGTCCGTGCACGCCTGTGGATCAACCTCTTCGTCGTTACGGTTGCTGTCAACTTGAAGAGAGAGATGAACACTCTCTTCTTCGTCAGCAGGAACTGGTAACGAATCTATCACCTCTTCCCGATCGTTACTGACAGTAAGGGTTTTTCTTCCCTTCTTATCTGCGGTCACTATGGGGAGAGATTTGTCGGCCGGCTGTTTCCGTGCCAACTGGGCTGCGATGGTGGACCTTCTAAAATTATGAGCTGGGGAACTGTCGTCACTCATAAGTCACCTCGCGTATTATTCCAAAACGTACAAAATGTATGTTGCTCAAACACCGTCGAGCTACTAAATTTCGGATCAAATTACAAAAAGAAACAGTCGGGCGGCGCCTTCGTGCACAAAATGCAAGTCCTAGTTTAGCTCTACTTCTACTGTCCTTTGAAATAATTCTTCAACGTATGTTACGTTACGTTTCCACACAACCACCCAAAGAGTTATGTTTCCACGTTCTATCGTGAGTCAGTTTACTTCTATCTACCAACGAGAACTTACACTGTAAACTTTATTTGACTCTTTCTGGCGAAAAGATCAATCTTTCACTCGATCGAACGTTGAATATACAAGATGTATCAACTCAACTGTCAATTCGCATCATTTACTGTGTAGATTAATTTACAGCCACTTCTACAGCAAGTAAATACGACTGATATCCACAAGTCGATTATATAGGGCTTCACAGGGAAATACAGGTATTAAATCCTTACCTCTTAGGTACCTGACTCCCACCAACCTCCCGCGTAATTTAGAACAAACTAAGGGGAATGATGGTTCCGATAGTACGTGTAAGAATACTATCACACTGATGAATTGGAACACCACAAATAAAATCGGGAGCTAACAAATCAAAAGTGGTCTCGCTAAATATTGATTTTTTAACGTGTCGTTTCAGCTGACAACACTTCCAGTTTTTATTTTACCGTGTGATAGGGCACACGTTGAGTTATAGATCTGTGATAAGTAATATAACTAAAGGTAAATAAATAAAATTATATGATGAGACGATGGCGATGAAGTACGAACATATACAATACAA
>NC_090250.1:46296783-46304283 GCF_037325665.1 Littorina saxatilis
TTTCTCTTCAATCCTTGGAAACATGTGAAATCAATGTATTTGATTGAAATTGAAATGTTTAGTGCATCCATGGACTGGGTGGCCGAGTGGTAACGCACTTGCGCTCGGAAGCGAGAGGTTGCGTGTTCAGGCCTGGGTCAGGCCGCAATTTTCTCCCCCCTTTCCTAACCTAGGTGGTGGGTTCAAGTGCTAGTCTTTCGGATGAGACGAAAAACCGAGGTCCCTTCGTGTACACTACATTGGGGTGTGCACGTTAAAGATCCCACGATTGACAAAAGGGTCTTTCCTGGCAAAATTGTATAGGCATAGATAAAAATGTCCACCAAATACCCGTGTGACTTGGAATAAAGTGTAAAAAAAATTCCATCTCACACGGCATTAAGTCTCAGGGCTTGGAAACATGAATACACGCATGCAGGAAAAGAAAAATGGGTAGCGCCGTATATTGTATGGCAGCTCGCTTTCCCCAGGGAGAAAGCAGCCCGAATTTCTGTGAGGTTACCCTCATGGACTATATAAAATCTTATCCTTATCCTTATCCTCCTTATCCTTATCATTTTTGAAAGAACGACCTCATGCTGGCATAGCTAAAATCAGGAGTAGGTCGAAATAAAAGATTATTGTTTCATTCCCATGTCCCATTGTTACGACATTCGCTTTCGCTTTATGCGACCTGTTGTAATACAAAAACATCTACGCACTGTTCTTAAAATAATCTTGAATCCCAAGAGGAGACGTAAAGACAAAATCGTCGCGATATAACCTTGAATGGTTGAAAACGACGTTAAACACCAAATAAAGAAAGAAAGAAAGAAAGAAAGAAACGTAAAGACAACAAATGAAAATGTTTTTTTTTTAATTTTTAGTCATTTTTTGTTGTTGGCCAAATATATATATTTTTGAATAGCAGACGGAATTTGGACGATTTCATGTGGAGTTCTTGCACACGACAGAACACCAGTATCAAAAAGCTTCATTCTGCCGACTAGTACTGTAACCTCAGATATTGAAACATCCTTCAGAACGATAGTAAAAAGAGAACTCGAAATTGTTGGAACAACTTATTGTGGTAAGAACTATGCACATGCTGTACCGACCTTAAATTAGCTTGCTCTACAAAAAAGTCTTGCGGAAAAGACGAGAACGTTTCTTCAATTGGAAAGCATTCGCATGACACAGAGATGGAATTAGGCCTAAGTGTCAAAATCTGGGGACTGTTACCATGGATTGCCACACTCATTTCAGCAGACGACATCACGTCACAGAGGTTTGGTCTTGAAACGTCACCGCACGTCACGCAGTACCAGGAAATGACGTCAGCGTCTTCCAAGTTGGTGTGCGTGAAGGAGTGCCTGAAGTACTCCTGGTGTGACTCCTGCGCGTATGGGAGTGCGAGAGGGGAGTGTTTTCTGCAGGTGGAGTCTCAGGCACTAAAAGGGGGGAGTGATGATGGCCTCAAGGTCTACAGAGTAAAATGTGCGTCTCTCCCTGTCTATGTCTATATTCTCTGTGTCTGTCTCTCCCGAGACATAGTGTGTGTGTGTGTGTGTGTGTGTGTGTGTGTGTGTGTGTGTGTAGGGGTGTGTGTGTCTGTTTGTGTGTGCGTGTGTGCGTGTGTGGGTGTGTGTATGCATATGTGTTCGCGCGTGTGTGTATGTATATGTGTTCGCGCGCGCGCGCGCGCGCGCGCGTGTGTGTGTGTGCGCGTTTGCGTGGGTACGGGCATGCATGTGTGCGTGCGTGTGTGCATTATGTGCAAGTGTTTCTCTGACGATTAATTCTGTCCACATACCTGTGTATTTGCCGCTCTACCTGAGACTGTGTATGTCACAGCACATTGCAACCCCTCAGACGTTGACCACACCATGTTTAACGTCACATGGCGACAGCCCGGACTGGAGGGGGACATCCGCTGCAACGACGACGACTACATGTACAGCGGGGACAACCCCACCGTGCATTGCAAACACACGGGACTCTGGGTCACAGACGGTACTTGTCGTCAGAGAATCTGGAGAAACACGACCGTGAGTTTTTAAAACTTCCTTCTTAATTAACCCATGGGGACAGAACTCAGATAAAACCGCTAAGGTTATCGTACTTGCTTTGGATCCCGGATGACTCAGGCATAAGGTACACAGTTAGAGGTAGAAACGTGTGGTTTTTTTTTTACGACCTTATGTCCCCTACTTCCAAGGTACACACCAAATTAACCGGCACGGTTGGCCTAGTGGTAAAGCGTCCGCCCAGTGATCGGGAGGTCGTGGGTTCGAACCCCGGCCGGGTCATACCTAAGACTTTAAAATTGGCAATCTAGTGGCTGCATTATGGGGTTAGTGCTAGGACGGGTTGGTCCGGTGTCAGAATAATGTGACTGGGTGAGACATGAAGCCTGTGCTGCGACTTCTGTCTTGTGTGTGGCGCACGTTATATGTCAGAGCAGCACCGCCCTGATATGGTCGGCTGGGCGTTAAGCAAACAAAACAAAAAACCCCACAAAATTTCAGCTCAACTGGCCGCCAAACACGAGAGATCTGAGTGTGGACAAAGACAGAAGGACAGACAAACAGAGTAAATCCTATATCCCCCCATGTATGTAATAACAAGTCGCGTAAGGCGAAAATACAACATTTAGTCAAGCTGTCGAACTCACAGAATGAAACTGAACGCAATGCAATTTTTCAGCAAGACCGTATACTCGTAGCATCGTCAGTCCACCGCTCATGGCAAAGGCAGTAAAATTGATAAGAAGAGCGGGGTAGTAGTTGCGCTAAGAAGGATAGCACGCTTTTCTGTACCTCTCTTCGTTTTAACTTTCTGAGCGTGTTTTTAATCCAAACACATTATATCTATATGTTTTTGGAATCAGGAACCGACAAGGAATAAGATGAAAGTGTTTTTAAATTGATTTCAAAAATTTAATTTTGATCATAATTTTTTAATTTTTAATTTTCAGAGCTTGTTTTTAATCCAAATACACCATATTTATATGTTTTTGTAATCAGAAAATGATGAAGAATAAGATGAACGTAAATTTGGATCGTTTTATAATTTTTTTTTTAATTTTCAGATTTTTAATGACCAAAGTCATTAATTAATTTTTAAGCCACCAAGCTGAAATGCAATACCGAAGTCCGGCCTTCGTCGAAGAATACTTGGTCAAAATTTCAATCAATTTGATTGAAAAATGAGGGTGTGACAGTGCCGCCTCAACTTTAAAAAAAGCCGGATATGACGTCATCAAAGGTATTTAAAGAAAAAAAGAAAAAAACGTCCAGGGATATCATTCCCAGGAACTCTCATGTAAAATTTCATAAAGATCGGTCCAGTAGTTTGGTGTGAATCGCTCTACACACACACACGCACACACACACACACACACACACACCACGATCTTCGTCTCGATTCCCCCTCCATGTTAAAACATTTAGTCAAAACTTGACTAAATGTAAAAAGTGGATATTCACCTAAATTCCTGCTATGTCTTAAGTATAAAGAGTGAACAGCCGCGCCGGAGATATAAATCGACATTTGCATTTTTAGAATTGATATTGACACTTTCATTTTTTGAGTGTAGGGGAAGACCACCCTTTGTTCCTAGGTTGACTATGTTCGAGGCAGACTTGTTTATAAGCAATACATTCGAAAGATGCTCACAGACGGATCAGCAGAAGACATCTGTGTACAGAAAACGGTGAATAAACCTTTTTCAATAATGGAAGCACAAGTGTCGATCGATTAGCACCTAGGCGATGTTTTTAAAGTGTTTTCTGCTCAATAATGTGGACCAAAGATGCAACAAATGCGATAGAAATTGATTTAAGTTGAAAATTGACAAACATACGCACTTCACATTGGCAATACGGCGAATCATTGACCCATAAGAACTTGAAGAAAGTTGGCCTGTCTAAAGACAGTTTAAAAAATTAACACTCTTATCCTCACACTCAGCATAAGTGCCTGGTTCGACTAAATTACCTAACAGATGAAGACAAAATCACCCAACCAAAAAAAAAACCTGTGAAGTTGTTTTGTGTTAGTTAATTCTGTTGGTACCATCATGAAATCTGACATTTTCGTGCTATTAATTTTGGTGACGTTGGTAACAATAACGTCAGCTTCCGGGTTGACATCAGGATTATTCGAATCAAAGGCGTCACACGAAGTGACGCAGTACGAGGAAGTGACGTCAGCGACGACCGAATTGACGTGCGTACAAGATTGTATGACACACTCTTCTTGCGATTCCTGCGCCTTTGAAAGTGAAAGAGGGGAGTGCTTTCTGCAAGTTGAATCACACGCATCACAAGGAGGGTCGACAAGCAGAGTGTATCGACTAGCACGTAAATATGTTGTCTGTCTATCACCCAATGTCAATAAGAGGCCACCAGTAGTTGTTGAAAAGTCCCCCCCCCAAAAAAAAAAAAAAAAAAAAAAAAAAAAAGTAGGTCTTTTCTTTGTTCAATATTTGTATTTTTGTGTAGTTTCATTGTTCACCAACACGGGATAATGGGTGCCCGTCGGGATTTATAAAAAGTCGTACACTCGTACAATATAAGTGTGTATTCAAGCTACATAACGGTAACGTATATAACGGTCATGTAGCACTATATTAAGCGCTCTTGTATAAATCTTCACGATAGAGTCAGAAGTCAAACGACGGCCCTGCTGTTATCTTTTTCGTACTATGCTCCCATGGGCATAAATCATGTAAAAACTACTGGCATTAGGTGTTACCATCTCACGAGGCAGAGGCCTTACTTAACTTATTTTTTATATTGCCTTTTCGCCATACATAGACGCGCTTTAGTAGTGAAAAACAACTATGCATATACTTATTACGTATATAAGTTGTTTTAGGGATATTTGTGTGTCGGAGATGCCACAAAAGTGTGCGGAAAGATGTTTTTCAAAGGCAGGGCTCCCCACGGACGCCCCTCCTAGTGCGTCCCGGGACCCCCACTTTTAAATTTTAGAGGGTCCATGGACCCCCACTGCAGTATTTTAGAGGGTTCCAAGAGTCCAAAAGCCGAAAACACTGTGGTCACGTATAGTGTACTGCGAAGTGTCGATTGCAGTCTGAAAATGGTATTTACGGTACGCACGATAAAGGAAATTTAGTTCGTCCTGGGACCCGCTCTTTTAAAATCTAGTGCGTCCAGGGACCCCCTCCATATATTTCTAGTACGTGTTTTCGGCTTCTCGTCCGTATAGGACGCAGGGACGCGCACTATGGGGAGCCCTGCAAAGAAGGTACTGCTTTCACACCTATTTTCCCGGACCTTTTCCAGTGGTGTTGACTCACGGGGACTAATGCCCCTGTCACACTTGACCGGATAGAGCCTCCGAACGTGAAACGGATGGCATATTTGTTTATCCGTTGGCAAAGTGGTCAGTCCGGTAGAAAAATCCAAACCACGGCCGTATTTGCACCGAACATGGAACGGTTGAAACGTACCGGTAACGAACATGTAACGCACGGCTACAGTTCAACCAGCCAAGTGTCTCCGAATGATTGACGAACAACAAACGAACATAAACCGGCCAATCAGAACGCGCACATGATTCATTCCGGACAAACCGAACACATAACGGACATGAACGGGCGCGTGCAGGAAACAACAACGTGTTTGTCCGTTAGGTGTTCGTTTAAGGTCCGGTTAATGCGTGGCGTATGCGTTCAAGTTCCATCTACGGACTGGATAACGTATCCCCCCCGTATACCCACAGCATATAAACGAAGGAATTACGAACACTGACAGGAGATATACAGGACAGAACGGACATGCACAGGACAGCCAACGAATATTCTTGTTCGTCACTGTCCGTTTCAAGTTTTGTGCATGCACAAAACTTTCTAACGGATGCAGGCGGACACACCGCACATCACCTGACATGAAACGAATGTTCCGAACATAAAACGGACATAAAACGAACATAAAACGAACATTGACGAACATCACCGGATAAACAAATATGTCATCCGTTACACGTTCGGAGGCTCTATCCGGTCAAGTGTGACAGGGCCTTTAGACATAATCGCAACAACGGCACTGCTGATATTTCGGTCTGTTTGTCCACGAATGAGCGCGCGTGTGTTTGTGTGTGTTTGTAAATGTGTGTGTGTGTGTGTGTGTGTGTGTGTGTGTGTGTGTTTGTTTGTGTGTTTGTGTGTGTGTGTGTGTGTGTGTGTGTGTGTGTGAATACGAATACGAATACGAATACGAATAAACTTTAGTGTCGAGAAACGTAGTGTTTATAAGACACGCGAAGGTTAAGAACAAAATGATTTCATTGTTGCTTTTTTTTAAGCAATAATATACAGATTCTCCCCTTTTGTTTGTACAGTGTCTATTTGCAAAAGTTGACTTGGTACATCATTTAAATAAATATGTTGATTAATTCACTCCTTAATGTGTGTGAGTGTGTGTGTGTGTGTGTGTGTGTGTGAGTGTGTGTGTGTGTGTGTGTGTGTGTGTGTGTGTCTGTGTGTGTGTGTGTGTGTCTGTGTGTGTGTGTGAGTGTGTGTGCGTGTGTGTGTGTGAGTGTATGTGTCACGTGTGTGTGTGTATGTGTGTGTGTCTGTGTGTGTGTACCTACCTGTCTCTCTCCCCTCTTTTGGATTGCACGTGTGTTCCTCATCAACTTTCTGTGTGATTACCCGCAGCTCTGTGCAATCAGTCTGAGGCAGTGAACTTCACAACCGCACGCGTCTCATGGCGAATGCCAGGTCTGGTGGGGGATATCCACTGCAACAACGACTTCATGTACATCGGCGACAACCCCACTGTTTACTGCTCTTCTGACGAGGAGTGGATAAAAGACGGTTCATGTGTCCAAAGAATTTGGAGAAATCCACAGGTCAGTTTGAACTTGTAATTTAATGGCTGGCTGGTTGACTATTTGACTGACTAACTTACTGACTGACTAACGTACTGGCGAACTAACTTACTCACTGACGTACCCCTTCACTTACTCTCTCACTCAAGCTAAAAGTTAAAAAAAAAGCGCTGGTTACTCAGTGGATGATTCTGTAAATCCAAATGTCAAGTAATATCATTTGGTGTCATACAACAAACATCGGATAAGGTCAATTTTAGCCATTTATATTTTTGAGTGTAACGCTTCTCTGACTTCGTAGAAAATCACGTTGTTCTACCAACACAAAAGCTGGATTATTCGATTGTTGTTTTATTATCGCGCACTAAGCGTGAAGTCAGATTAAGCACAATCCTTTAGATTTAAGTTTTTCCCATGGCAGAACATTTAAGATTTATTCAAGTCCATTCATAATTAGAACAATAATATTAAAATGTGATTAAGTTAAATTTTGGCCCCAACGATAGTAGCATCTTGTTGCCTTCAAGACGGGACGTGCTGTTAATGCTGCCAGCTTTTCATTGGGTAATCTTGAACTTCAGTGTGTTAAATTCTTAGCCCACAATCCGGTGGCATTATTGACTTACTTTTGATACAAGTCCCTTTAATCAACCCACAAAA